>NC_142189.1:1977500-2032500 GCF_026936395.1 Plectropomus leopardus | reverse complement strand
ATGACGTTAACGTAAAGTTACGTAAGGTCTGGACATAGTTTGCGTTTGAGCTAAGTAAGTTAGAAAGTAAATTATACACTAAAGCCACACATGAAGATCATAAGACAGCAGGCTTATTTTGAGCGTCTGTATTTTGCTCTTCTGTCAGTTATGATTTGCCTTCGTTCATAACTGATGACTGTAAGTTGCGGTTTTATGGGCACATTAATAGACTGACTGAAATAATGTCGACCAGTTCACCTGATTGTAACCACGTGGCATTCCTGTTAGGACGCACATGAGCTCATGGTAGGGTGTAGGGCTGGGAAACATGAAGGTATTATTTTGTATCAACATATGAGACTATATATCATCTTAGGTATTAGATATTGTTATATCGTGATGTGGAATAAATGGTGTTTTTTTCCATATTTTAAAAGCTGCTTTACAGTAAATGACCTGAACCATTTTTCTTATGGTTTTTCTCATGTTTCCTTAACCTATCAGACAGTTCTACTTGTTTTAATACTTGTCTTTACCCATATAGTCATTATATCCACATTACTCATGATTATTGATCAAAAAAATGAAATTGTGTTAGTATTTTTGCAAAATAGTCATTCCAACAAAAATGTTACATCAAAGAGGGAATTTGGTTAAAAAAACAAATTGTAATGTTTGATTCTGCCTCTCAGTGTCAGCATTAATAAAGTGCTTTTGTGGAGATTTGAAAATATCAAGATATACATCGTGTATCAAGATATCGCCTTAAAATATCACTACATAATTTTTAGTCCAGCCCTACAAAGGTGTCGGAAGAAAACCATCACTTTCAGATGGGAAGCGAACATTGGTGTCCCGCATGAAAGTCTGGGGTTTGTTGGATCAGCCCACCGTTTCCCGCCCACAAACATAGTGCTTATGTTATGTTGTTACCGACCGCGTTTCAACCTGACGCCGTCCTGCAATCAGCAGGTGCTGTCCGACCTTCCAGCATCGTATGATAAGACCAAGATCGACTCTGTGCGGCCGCGTTCTCAGCTGACAGCGTTTAATGGTTCATTTTGACCGTGTGATTTAGTATCAGAGGCGCTGCGATGAGACGTTTTCCTCTCTTCTTCTTCAGTGACTACATGTGTCGGTGCATGTACACAGGTTCATAAAGCAGATGAAGGATCCTGTTTTGTTACTGATTGGATGTAAATGAGTCTAAATGAAAGCTGCAGGGCGTTGTGGGGATGAAGTTTCAGCAGGTATACCTGTTAGTCAGATGTAATATATGGAAATTATATTTTAGAACACTTTCCTCGCGATTATGAAATATATTTCTGAGCGGCGTTATGAGCAACATATGGAGGTTTTCATTCACCGTTTGCAATTACATTCAAAGCAGCCTGTCTGCTCCTCCACTCTGCATGGAGAGGTGATTTATCTGCGCGCTTCTATTCATTTTGAATCAGAGCGGTGACGCTGGGCTCCCTCAGCACTTTGACAACCGGTACAGCAGAGAGCCAGCAGAGACCGGAGCAGCGGCGGCAGCTCCTGGAGGAGCGCAGGCACATGAATAATCACCCAGACGCTGCTAGATAGCTCCGCTCTCCTTGGGCCTTCCAGCAGATGCTATGCTAACAAATGGGAGCAGTCAAACCACAGCTAATGGGAAAAAGTTTCCCGTTTTCACCCAAAAAAACACTGCGCAGGTCCCTGGCATGCACACCAACACAGACACACACAAACACTGTCAGCAGCTGCGATTAAGGAGGTAAACAGAGCAAGGTGGAGCGGCTGGAAACACTGAGATCATGTGAGCAGAGTCACAGTGAGGAAAGCTGAGCAACTTTCTCATGTAAATCAGCACGTTGTGAGGCAGATTGACACCAAATTACTGAATCCACTCTCAGAGGATGAACCCTTTAATGGCCTGAAAGTCAATTTTTAACCCTTTGAAACCTGGATCAACCTCAGTCTTCTTCTGCTGCGATCAGACGCCTTTCACAAGCTATAGCAAATTGATTTCACAAACATGGGGAAAAAGACAATGAAAGAAATCTCCCACAACTTGCAAAAAAAATGCAAAGGGTGACAAGAATATTAGCTAAAAAACTGCTCACAACAAAGTCTGTAGATTATCTCCAGTAATCGTGTCATGATTTCTGGAAAGAGACATCACTGTTGATTTTTTCAAATCTATTATTTTGGCACTTTGAGCACCACAAACAAATATTTTTGATTTTAAGGTCCTCGGGTACCACACTGGGACTCCTGGCTGCTGTAAAGTGGACAGAATTTAATGAATTTTTAATAGCATTACTAGACTTCGCCCACAACTTTAGAAATGAGATGCTGTGTGTTTGTGTTCACCACTTAATTCACAGCTGAAAACTCAATCTTAACAAGTCCATTAGGCAATTATTGAGTCCTAAATCAATAAGTTTCAAAAAATCCCTTGAAGCAAGTTTAGCTTTCCTGATTCTGGACGGGAAATCTGTTACGTCTTATTTCATGTAACTGACACTCATTTCTGGGATATTTCTAAAATAGGGTTTAATGGCTCACATTTCTTCTTTTCAGATGTGAAGCCAAAATTTGGCTTGTTGGAGGGGAAATTTACTATATATAAAACTAAATATAAAGCTAAATATAGCTTGGAAGTTTTGGAAAAGTCATGGAATTTTGTTTCACAAACCTGTACAATAACACATGATGTGTTCAAGGACCTTTGGAAATTTTAAATTCTGATGATAGTTTCAGTTTCTGGCTGTGATAAATGGTGAAACTTTGGGTGAGTTTTAAAGAAAAGATGGTGTCCAAACCTTATTCTTAAAATCACCCCAAAAATGTGCTCTTTTTAAAATTAACAAAATATGTTTAAAGAAAAAAAATTGCAAAAAAAGTTTACTTAAAAATCACGAATTAAAAAAAAGATAAAATAGCCTAAATGTTTTCCAATTTAAAATTTTAAAGAAAACAATAAAAAAAAAAACATATATGTATTTTACTAACCCATTATATAGTAAAAACAAAAGAACCGATAAGGAGTATCGATGGTGGTTTCAGATAGATGGATAATCTCTCTTCAATGGTCTTTAAAATTTGCCTGACAGTCATTGAAAAGTCATGAAAAAATGTATTTGTAAAAATGTGTATGAACCCTGTATTTAAATCCAGAGGGTCCCGTCCATAAGTGCTGAAAAAGAAATGCAGCTCTCTATTATCATTTAAAGTGCAGAGGATGTTGTATTTTGTGCCATCAGACACTGTGGGAGTGGAGGTGATGTTTTCTCAGATGTCATGTATCTTGTTTTGGCACCGAACTCTTTAAAGAGACGTGTTGAAAATCCCGTGTCCTCTCCTCGAGAGCGCCGTCTCGACTCGGGCCGCCGTTTTGAAAGAGACACACTGACACCCGGCTCTGACAGAACACGTTCTGTGATCATTTAAAAAAGAGTAAAATCAGCCCACCCCAAAGCAATTGCTCATAAATCTCAACACAAATTATTCCGCTCTGGAACAAAGCGATGAATTATTCAAAAACGACTTCTGAGAGAAAGAGCACGGAGCTGAAAACCCCAAAGTAAATACGTAATCAAAAGCCTTCAGAAAGCTCGGCTGTCTAAAAATATGCTTAGACACAGGAATTCTTCCCTTCCACAGACATAATTATACAAATTGCTCCGCGTCTCGTTAACAAGAGAGGGGGGTAATTCGTATTAGCCATTCATAGCCTATTAATCTAATAAACTAGTTGGCTCTGTGTGTGTGTGTGTGTGTGTGTTAGTGGGCCTGTGTAATGAATTTCTATTAGATTTGTGTTTATTCCCCTTGTGCTGATAAGGGAGATGGGGGTAATGACTGAACTGGGTTTTGCCACTGCAGACGCATTCAAAAACACATTCAGCGCTGAGGGGAGAGGCTATCAATCAGCGTAATCCAATCAAATCGAGTATTTGATGACCCACGAAAACCTTGTATATAATTTATATCTGTAATTTATCTCATTTCTATAATTTTGTAACAGTTTACAGCTGAATTGCGGCTATTTTTATGACCCACCATTGGAGGGGGGAGGTGACGTCTGGTGTGTGGCGTCCACAGAGGCGTAAAAAAAAACAGGGTTCATACACATTTTTACTGATACATTTTCATGACTTTTCCATGACTTTGAAGGGGAATGCAACTTCAAATAAAATAACTATTTATTTTGCTGCCAAAATTTTGGCCTCTTTTTTCTTGTCTTTAACTTTTATGAGGGTGAGTTTTACGGAAAAAAAAATATTTTTTTTGTGATTTGGCCTTTTTTCAATGTTTGTTTTTTAAAGAGAAAAATATGCTTTTTTCTGTCCAGGTCCTCACATACAGTACAAATAATTATAATATAAAGTAAAATGTACTGTATCTGCATAAACGTAAGACCCTCGATGAACCCTTGCTGTATTTGGGGACTTTTCTTTGCTGCAGATGTGACCCAGTTCATTCAGAGTGCACTTTATTTTATTTTTTTACTTTTTCAGATATTTCTTTTTGGCAACAGAGCAAAAGAGAAAAACGAGGCTGGACATGCAGCAGGATTAAAACTTTGGACGTTGTGGGTTTACGGTTTGTGCTTCGGCAGCTGAGCCGCTGGGATTCCTCGTCATCCTCGCTGAACACTTTCAAACATGTTTTTTCTCTCTTTCTTCCCTGTTGCCTGCAGGTTCCTGGGAGCTTTCTGGAAGCCGGTCTCGTCGACCTCCACCAGATGAGCCCCGTCCCCGCTGGTCCAGTGGCACCGCCGCCGGATGACTCCTGGGAGTGGGATGAAACGGATATGACAATCACAGAACTTGAGCCACAAGAAATATCAGAACCCGACCTCATGCACAACCTCCCCTCAGAGCCAGACCTGCCTTCGGACAGCGCTCCGTCCAACGGGAATCAACCCGATGGGATTCAATCCGGTGTCCCAGCCAGTCTAAATCCTGAGACCACGTCCAGCACGTGTGGATCCTCCTCAGAGGTTCAGTCGAATGCGACCTCCCAAACTCTCCGCCCAAACAACAACATCTACCAGGTGTACAGCATCCATACTGTCGAATTATACCGACAGCCTCAGTTTCCTCTCTCCTCCTCCTTGCTGCACAAAACCAAATCAGGAAAACGGAAACAGCACCTCCTCCTGAAGAGCCTGAGTAAGGACTCCTCATTCTCCTCCATCGAATCTCTGCCAGACCTCGTGGGAGGTTTGATGTCAAACAGCCGAGGAGGAGACAGAAACGTAGGATACCAGGACAGCGAGAGGGAGAGCGGCAGAGGGAGCGGCCAGTCGGTGAGCAGTCGGCGGTCAGAGAGCGAGAGCGGCATCGTTAGTGATACAGGAGACACGGAGACGACGGCAAACTCTGAAATCCAGGGGGAGGAGGAGGATCAGGGTGACGAGGAGGAGGAGGAGGAAAAAGAGCAGAAGAAGGATGATGGGAGTCACGTGACTCGGCACAAAGACAATATGAGGCACAACCAAAGAGCCAAGAACGAGGAGAACGTGAAGGAGAAAGGAGTGAGGAGAGAGGAGAACAGAAGAAACAGAGAGGAAGAGAAAAGGAGGAGGCACAAGAGAGGAGGAGGCGAGGCGGTGGAGATCCTAATCAACGGGCGTGGAATCCTGACTCCTGCTGACTCCGACTCTGACTTCGAGGTGGGAGGACTCGGTGTGGACTCCTCCAAGCCCTTCATGTCCCGCAGTGACATCACAGGGTTCAAAGTTGAGCAGCTGAGCGGTTTGGAGACTCCTCCAGCTCTCAGCCGCCGCGCCTCCTCTCCGGTTTTATCTCAGGGCTCCTCTCTGGAGTCCCTCCTGGCTCTGGGTGTGGAGCTGTTTCCCTCCAAAGACCAGCTGCACCGGAGCGCCTCCCTGGAGAGCTGCTTGGCCCCGTGCCGCAGCGCAGAGGAGACCGGAGGCAGCCTGGCCAGCCTCGGGGAGCTGGACCTCGGACTGAGCAGGGAGCTGGACGGAGGTGAACCCGGAAAGGAGAACGAAAGCGTGCAAGGAGAACCGTCCGCTGGGGAGCTGAGCCGAAGAACTCTCGACCTCCTGAAACGTCTGGAGAACATCCAGAGCCCGCTGGAGGCCAAGATGACCCGCAGCGTTTCTGACATGACGCTCCGCAGCAGCTCGTCACACCGGAGCAGACTCCCCGCCTCGCCCTCGCTCGGTGGTCGACACGCCCCCCTCTCTGGGATTTCACGGAAAGGACCGCCATCGCTAATCAACGAGAGTTCAGCAACGGCGTCGCTAACGGAGCTCAGCAGCGCCGAGGACTCCTCTCTGGGGTCTGAAGACTTCGCCATGCTCAGAAATCAACGCCACGTCTTCCTGGATCCCGCCACAGGAGCCAACGCCAACTCAAGCTCTTACAGAAAACGTTGCCACGGAAACAGCCGAGGAGCACAAGGGTTGGATGAGGCAGACGCTGCGAGTTTGAGTCTGGTGGTGAACGTCTCCTACACGTCAGCGTGCACTGATGAAGACGAGGACGACAGTGACCTCCTGTCGTCCTCCACGCTCACGCTCACAGAGGAGGAGCTCGGGGTTCGGGACGGAGAGGACGAGGAGGAGGAGAGGCTAAGCGGCGGCTCCTCTGGTAACGATGACGATGAGGACGATGACGAAGAGGAGATGGAGGGCTCGTATGTCCTGGGGCTGGAGTACATGAAGAGGGAGCTGCAGAGCTGGATCCGATGTCCTCGAGCTTCGTCTTGCTCTTCTAAATCAGAAGCAGGTCTGCGAGACGAGCTGCAGTGTGGCACCAACCTGTCCTCCTCCTTCACCTCCTCGTCTCACAGCAAGGACCAAAACTGCTTTCAAAACCGCTCCAAATTAGCAGAAAGTAACAGCGGCAACAACAAAAGAGAGAAGAAAGAAAAGGAGGAGGAGGAGGAGAACCGGAGGAACGCGACCAGAAGCTACATCAGCCAGTTTGTGGACGACGTGGAGAACGGAAACGTGGACCAGAGCTGTTTGAAAGGGAAAGACGAGGACGACGAGCTTCTCCGAGAGGAGTCCAGCGTGTTCACAAAGAAAGGAGAGTCGCTGAAGACTTACGTGCTCGCCAAAACAGGAGAAACGGTTCAGGACGTCAGCGACTTGATCGTCAAAACCGAACCAACCAATCAGCTTTCTCCATCGCCGTCCTGCGAGCTCCTCCCCCTCCTGTCCAAACGTGCGTCCTCTCTAGTGGGACAGCTGAGAGGGGAGCTGCCCTGCCACAGCTCCTCCTTCCCCTCGCCTCCTTCTCTCTCACCCATCGAGGACTGCAGATCCCATGATGCATTGCACAGGCCAGCAGCCGGAGGACGGAAGTCCATCACCAGTCAGGAGAAGTTCAAATTCTCGTCTTTTGTGACGGAAGAGACAAAGAGGGAAGTCAGGGACAAAGCTTCGTCCCTGCCACCCAGAAAACGGCACAATTCTCACTCCTCCTGCTGCAGCCTCCTCCCCTCCCCCTCCAACCTCCGGCCCCGCAGCGTGGACGACAGCAAGGAGAACGTGCACGACTTTGTGATGGAGATCATTGACATGACGTCACTGGCGCTGAAGAGCAAAGAGAGTCAGCCCGAAGAGCCGAACCAGAGCGACAGCAACCAGTCCAACGCGGACCAGAGTCCTGCGCCACTGACACAGATCAGAGACAAGGTGCACCATCGAGCTTTAATGCACAACTCCGATTAAAAAAGTATAGAAAAAAAGTCAAAAAACACAATCAAAATGTTTTATTGCAAATACAAAACCCCAATTTAACAGAGACAGTTCGACATGGCTGCTGCTGTCGGTGGTAAACGTATGAAATTACCAAATACTTCCGAAGATGCAACATGTATTTGTCCTATTTGACCTCATATATTCTGTACATTTTGAGGACGAATCCAAAAGTATCAAAAGTTATCTCAGTTAATTTGTTCAGTGAGTTGGAGTAATTCAATAAATCGCATCACAGATCATAACTTTTAGGATGTAATGACTAATTTCTACAGTATCTTTTGCGAGTGAAGCCATCTAAAAGCTAATCAGTTTCCATTTTTTTTATTTCTGAAAAAGAAGAAAGAAATCAGGCAGAAAACTTTGCTCCTCCTGTAAAAGTGTAAAATATATTTAATATGCAAATTGACTCTTAATGGTTTCTTGGATGGTTTGGTGTTAAAATAGTCCATTTACTCATTATATATATATATATATATATATATATATATATATATATATATATATATAAATGCACAAAGTGTAAAATCAGATCCAAGACAGTAGGAGTTTGGTCTAAATCAAAATAGAAACAGCACAGGATTTAACTAAATAAAATAAAATAAACAACTGTAAATGAAACAAAGATGGATAAACTGAAGCATAACACAGAAGTTCAACAAAAGTTATAACATAATACAGAAAGATTCAGTAATTCATTTTTTTGTGCACAGCCATCTTGATTAAAGGTTGTTTTCAACCACCTTTGAGTCAAAATAATGTGTGTATTATTATTATTATTATGATTATTATTATTATAGATGAGCTGTGGTAAACCTCCCTCCGTCTGACCAGATCTAAACTAGATCGCCCACCTCGATGACACAAAAAATTAATGCAAAATGTGTCCGAGTTTTTCTGCAGAGTTTTGCTGGCTCTGCCTTTCAGGTTTTATTGATAAAGCTCAAACTCACAGATTCATCTCAGAGGGCTTTACAGTTTCAGCACCCTCTGTTCTTACTATCCTCCATTCAGATTAGGGCTCGGCGATATTAACCTAAAAATACAATGTTTTTCACACCAAACTCGATTTACGATTTAGCAAATAAAAGAAACAAAGGCAGACTGAAAAACGTAGAGGGCATGAAGTCAGTTTTGCATTTTGTACAGCTTTGCGGTTGAAACCGTCGAGTATTGAAAATGACCAGCCTTAAAATCATACGACCGTCGTGCAACATTAGTTTCATGCTAACAAATAAAGTTATTGGTTGTTTTGAAATGAGTGGTTCATCGGCCTGTTATTGTGGAGTCAAATGACGTCCCCTTTCAACTCTCTGTGGTCTTTTCACGTGTTCGGCTGTACAGGCGAGGCGGCTGGTAGCACGTCGCCGAGGGTGGATAGTTTTCGGCACGTGGATAAACCTGCAGGCTTTTCCTCTGCATACATGGCCATCGTGTCTTCAGCGATATGCATCAGTAACAGCTTTGCAGCGGGCAGCTTTCCTGTCATACCGGACACAAAATGTTTCCACTGATGTCGGCTGCTTTTTATTTCTCAGAGTGAGACACGTCTCCCTCTCAGCTGTCTCTGTTTGACATGTTGAAATGAATCGGTCGTGCTGCTGCCTTCAGCTGCAACAGCCTTTAAACAAACTTTGCAGCGGACTCTGGTTTGTTCCAGATCTGACGCCGCAATATCAAACCAGTTCCAAACACCTGACGAGACTGAGCCTGTTTTGGAGCCGTAGTCTTCATTCTCATTAGCGCTGGTCGTGTGTGTGTGTGGCGAGGGCACAGCCCACGATGAACTACGGAAGCCCAAAGAGAGCAGCAAAGGAAGTTAAAGAAAAAACTCCTAAACCATAAATTCTAATGAATCGATAAGATGGATTTATCGCCCAGCCTTCATTCAGATAAGTTGAAAAACGCTCCTCACAAACTCTCCTCTCTCCTCCTCAGGTCCTCGAACACTCCCACCGGCCGCTCCACCTCCGCAAAGGAGACTTCTACTCCTACTTGTCTCTGTCCTCCCATGACAGCGACTGCGGCGAGGTCAGCCAGTGTGCTGAGGAGAAGAGCTCCACTCCGGCGCCCTACAGCATCCCGACTTACGTCACGCCGACACAAGGCCTCCACAGCCCGAGCCCGGAGCCGTTCGCCAAACTGCAGATATCGAACTCTGCTCCGTCTTCCACACGCTCCTCTCCAAACCTCGACTCCAAGAATTTCTGCACGCTCGATTTAACGTCTGCGGGCCACGCCAAAGAGCCCACCAGCCCGTCTCTGTCCCTGCCGCCCAGTCCAGACATCAGGGACGAGGAGATGCTGTTTGCAGCCTGTACGGAGGAGGTGTACCTGGGCCCGCCTCTCTGCTACAGCATGGAGCTCACCAAGAAACCACGGCGCTTCTTTCTGAAGGAAAACTCCGAGTTTTTGCCCTCCCTGGACCCTGGCTACGACCTGAACAGTCTGACTTACACGCCTTCACAAACAAGCGACAATCTTCAATATTTGTCTCAAGAGGAGTGGAGCTCCGAACCAGGTCTGAGGTACCTGTCCCCCTCAAAGGACGGCGAGCAGGATCAGGTGTATTTCCAAGGATCCACAGAGGAGACACACAGCTCCTCCTCTCCGCTCCTGGAGCCTCCTTACAGCTCTTTCTCCTCCTCCTCGCCCTCAAACAGCGTCCCCGCCTCTCTCCGGGGGCCCGGCTCCAAACCAAACGCTGACAACCCTTCCTCTCCTCCGCCCGTGTCCTCTGGCGCCGAGGAAGAGAAGCGAGGTGAGGACCCGTACCTCCTCTGTGATGTCGCTGGAGGAGAAGTCGCGGCCGCTGCGAGTGTCAGCGCGCCGCAGGAGGAGAGGAGTCGTAATGAGGGGCCTCCTTATCTTAATCCCCGGGCGCGTGTCGCCCCGATAGACTCCTCCGCAGCCGAATGTTTGGCAGATACTAAAGCGCTTGAATCCAATATGGGCGCCGTAATGACCAAGATAAGTGTCTGCAGCTCCGCTACAAATCCCTCAAAAGAGGCAGCCACCACCGCCACGCGTATTAATCCCAAAATTAACTGCTCGGCGATGAGAGAGGCAGATAGAGAGGAGGGGGAGAGGCGAGGAGAGGTGGATACTCGGCGGGTGAAGCAGGAGGAGAAGGGAAGGAGAGGGCGGAGCGGCTCGCAGCAGGAAGCGAAGGCAGCGGCGGAGAAGCAGGTTAGTGTTCCACGTCTTAGCCCGATCTGCTATCTCAGGACATTATACAGGACCGTGATACTGCACTTCACCTCTCTACTCCAGGTATTAGTCCGAGCCGAGCCCCTCAGTGGGTATGAATGTAATGAGGCCGCTGTGCGTTTCTCTCATTTCCATTTTTGAGGCCAGACGGACGTGAGAGGTGCTGATATCTGTAACCTCCCCTCCCCTCCTCGTCCTCCTCCTGACCCTCTCTCCTCCCCCTCTCCACTTCACACTCCTCCTCTTCTTTTTCCAGTCTCATTTCCTCGTCTTCACCTTTGTCTTCATGTCCTTTTCACTCATTTTCTTCTTCTACTGTTTTTTCTTGTTTCTCCTCCCCTTCTTTTCTTCCCTCATCTTGTTTCTCTTCATCTGTCTTCCAACTTTCATTTCCTCTCCTCCTCACCCCTTTTACTATTTTTTTTGTTCCTCTATTTTTTTGCCTCTTTCTGTTTTTTTCATCAACTCTCCTTCGTTCCTTCTCTCTTCTTCTCCTCATCTGTGCTCTCCGTCCCGGATCTATCCAACACGTCGCACTCCATGTGCTAAGGGACCGTCAGAAATTTGAAAATCCTATGATGGTCAAAATACATATTAATACAAAAATACAAGATTTTACAGTTTGTGGCTGTGATAAATTATGTGAATCTGGACATTTTTGTTTTGATTTTGGGTTTGGAAGGCATGTCTTCTTTCAAATCAACAAAAAAATTAAAAGAAAAAAAACATTCTTTTTTTTAAATCACAAAATGTAAAAAAAAAAATAAAAATAAAAATCTCCAAAAAGTAAAACAAAAAATGAATAAATAAATGAGAATTTCTTATAAAAAAAAACAAAAAAGGACATTTTTTTAAAGAAAAGAAAAATTCACTCCCCAGTGCTTGTAGACTTTTTTTACATGCCTCCCCCTATTTGAACCATCCCCTACCCGCCCATAAATAACAAACAGTCCCTAATCATGATAAAAAGCCCCTCTTTCTCTACTAATTATGAACAACTACTAATATTTTTAATATCACAATTCATAATTCAAATCAAAAATAAAGTTTTTCAGGGTAAATAAGGTGCCAGAGTGCATAAAAAGCAAAAAAAATAGAGTTTGTTCATCAAAGAGGAGGATCCCCCTCAGAGCTCCCAATGTCCCCAAATCCTGGAAACGCCGCTGCTCTCTCTGCTCTCATGGTCGTATATTCATCTCTCTCTTTACTTTTCCACTTTCTTCTTCTATGTTCTCACTCCTGTCCCCTCCCTCCTCCTCCTCCTCCTCCTCCTCCTCCTCCTCCTCCTCCCTCTCTCCCTCTCTCCTCCCTCAGGTGTTAATGGAAGGAGGGATTTGCAGACTTCTCAGTTTTTTAGTTAAAAGGTTAAGGTCCACAGAACAACATCAGCATAATTACTATCAGTCAGATTTCATTAGGATTCATCAGCTAAGAGCTTTTCCCCGTCCCGCAGTGATCGTTCAATTCATTTCATCGCTGAATTAGCGTGTTTGTGCTCTTTTTAAGTTTTCTATTTCCTTATGCAAATGACTTTGGCATTTTTTACCATCTCTGCAACCTTGCTCCCTCCTCTGTTTATCAACTTTTTCGTGCTCTCTTAAAGAGGAACAGGGCTCAGCTGAAGAGGGCTCTTTCACAGCAGCCTGTAGTTGTTTCTCACACTGTGCATGTTAATGCGGCCCACATGTCCTCTGTGCTGTTTTAAAGTGCGGTGAGAAGACTTTCACTGCACAAAAGCGCACCGTCACTTTAATAACTCCGAGACAGATTTCTGGCCCGCAAGTCACCACGAGGTGCTGCAGCGTTCATTTCACCTCACAGCAATAAAGGTCTGGACTATTTTGATGACTCAGGATGACAATAACAGCAAATCTGAGCAAAATCAATTGATTTAGGGGAAATTGCTGCGAACACACTAAATGAGGTTATTTCACAAACATGACTCAAATTGCCTCGAGATTAAATTTTTTCTTCCCTTTCAAATTTTTGGTGATTTTTTAAGAAAATATGCCTTCCATGCCCATTGGACATGCCCATCAGTACAAACTTCCTGTTTTTTTTTAATAATGTGTTCTTATGTTCCCCTTTTTTTAAAATCATGTTGTGCCTCTTTTCTAAATTCTTTGCCGGTCTGTAAATCCAGCACAAGCGAAACTCACCATGAGTTATTTTTAGCCCTCAGCAGCAGCTCGAGTCACAGTGTGGATAATTGATCAGTTGATCTGGTCAGAGCTGATCAGATCGATGAATGAGAGGAGAAGCAGAATGAGTGAATGTAACAGTTTTACTGCGTCTGGTGTTCTGCTGCTCCGTCTGTGACAACAGTACGCTCTGCTGTGCTGTGAATAGCAGCACGGTATCAATAGTGCTAGAAAATCTATATGTGGCGTCAAATGTTTTATTTGTTGCAGCTCGGCATAAATAAATGACTGCGTGGGAAACTCTGTGCTGCATTTGGCTAAACTTTCACTGCCTTTTGTATCTTTCACGGAGCTTGCACGGCTTTCTCACTCTCAAAACAACCTTAAAGATTTCTTCTTGGTAGGAGATAATATCTCATACTTAAGTTTTGGCCAAAATTGTCCTCAAAAAAGAAAAATCACCTTGCCTCAGGGCTTTGGTGCATGTTTGTCTGAATATTTATTTTTGTGTTATTTAATATTCTACTAATATATTTTTTAGATTGCATCTTTTGCACTTTATATTGTTATATATTTTTTATCTGATATTTTATATATTTTTAAAGTCTTTTTATTTGAGGACAGTGTGAGTGTAGCTTTCTCATTGAATAATAAATTCATTAACAAAAGACAGAAACTGCGAAGATGGGGGTAGATGTGCTTCTAACACGTGTGCAGTCATGTATGTGTGCATGTAAGCGTGACTGCACATGCGTGTGTGTGTGTGTGTGAGTTTATAGCGTTGGTGGCTGTATGGGGAGGAGGAGGCATAATAGCTACACAAGTCTTTACAAAGCGATTAGTCCTGAACCAATTAAGAGAGCGGGGTGGAGCTGGGGAGAGAATTGTTTTCGGCCTGATGCGCGTTGTTTTAATTTGCAACTTTTCATCAGTTTGGGCTCAAAGAAAGAACAAGCCGATTAGAAAACAAAGACAAACAGCGTTTCAGCCCGATAATGCCGTTTTGATTTATTCTTCTCCTGTTTGTCTGTCTCCTTTACTCGCTCCCTCGCCATCCATCGCCACCTCTCTCTCTCCCTGATGAAAAACTGTTTTCTCACTCTCAGCTGCATCATGTATTTGCCTTCATGTGACTGAACGACTTCTCTGTTTTCTTGTCTCTCTTTTCCCAATCTTTTTCCTCCCTTCTTGTTTTTTTCCCTTGTCTGTCTATCGATCTCCATCTTTTGACTTCTGTTCTGTTCATTCTTTTCTTTTTCTCTCACCACATCCATTCTTGTTTTTATTTATCGTCTCTCCATCTCAGGTGAGAGCTCAGTCAGCCGCCAATCACACGAGAGCAGCGCAGGGACGGAGCCAAGCCTCAGCGAGACCGCCCGCCTCGAGAACGAAAGCAGTCAGAGTGAGTTAACACACACATGCGCAAGAAAAGAAGGAAAATCTGGTGATATCTCTGATTTCAACAGACGACATCACTCCAATCCTGGCTTCCCTCCACTGGCTCGCAAATCGTTTTTGAACTGATTTTAAGATTTTACTGATCACTTTTAAAGGTCTGGCCCTGAGCCCCCCCTTATGAGCCAGTTCGCAGCCTTACATCCTCAGGTGGGGCCCCTCAGGTGGGGCCCCTCAGGTGGGGCCCCTCAGGTCGTTCCAAAGTCGAGGCTTGAATCTGAAGGTGACAGTGTTTTTGCCATCGGGCCCCTCGGCTTCAGAGTGACCTGATTAATTGAACATTTTTGCCTCAATTACGATTAATGAATGATTATTTTGCTTTGCTCTGTTTGTCTGTCTCACTGCGCTGCGGTCGGACCATCAGCTGTTTGATCCGCAATGATGAAATGCTGTGGCTGTCAAACACTCAGCTGTTCTACAGTCAAAGTCATTCACTTTTTTTACATGATTGTTCAACACTTCTGCCCTCGCTGTGTTTTGGCGTGAGATTTTCCTCGACATGTGATGGACCAGTGGTATGGGCGCTATTAATACCCACCTCCGTGCGTGTGGGTCGCGCAATGACAGGTGTTTTGTTGCAAAAATCTCACAGGAGGAAGACAGTTTGTAAAACTGCTCCAGTCAGAGAGGCAGTTGGACATGTCAGGTTCTGAATGTCGGTTTTGATTATTTTTCGATTAATCGCCCAGCACTACTCCTTAAAAAATGTTGTTCTCATTCTCACATTTTATTACAACTCAGCTACGTGTCCGGATAAGACGAAGTTTTGTTCTGGGTCCGCTAGTTGGTGATACCTGCTTTAAGTAAAATCTTTGAGAACTCTTAAATTGTTTAAATCTTTTACAGAGAAGAACACAGATGAAGATATATTTTCTTTCATGAACATTTCAGATGAAATTCCTGGAATATTTTCATCCAGTTTTCCCATAAATGATTCTGCCGTCGTCACGTGTGATCCAGGCGCCACACCAGCCGAGAATTTGTTTTAGTTTCATCATCTTTTCTATTTTTATACTCAAATCAAACCAGGAAGCTGCTGAACACGAACAAAGGCCGTCACTGACACAGTGTGTGTGTGTGTGTGTGTGTGTGTGTGTGTGTGTGTGTGTGTGAGAGAGAGAGAGAGAGAGATGTGGCCACCCTTTAGGTGCCTCCAGGGCTAAGCAAAACCTACTGCTCCCATACTCTCCCTCTCCTTCTTTCTCTCTCACTCTCTCACACACACATACACACACACACACACACACACACACACACACACACACCCCCCTGAGGGCAGGGCATGAGAGTCCAGGTAGATGCTCTGACAGCCCAACAGCTGCAGGTTAGACAGACATGTTACACACACACACACCAAAGGACAAACATGCATACACACATGCAAGTAGAGAAATACACACATGAAAGTGCAAAATCAAGCGCTGCACACACAGAGAAACAAACACACACGCACACATACACACATCACACACAGACCGACGACAAAGGACACACACACACACACACACACACACACACACACATCATATTGGTGATGCATACAGCTGGTCCTGACCCCCATGGCGTGCCCCAGTCTAGCCCACCTGTTCACACACACACACACACACACACACACACACACACACACTGTACACAGACACAGGTGCAATTAAAGCAATCGTGAATGCGGCTCATGATGTGCTCTGTGACCCAGACAGCAGAAGGTCTGCAGCAAAACACACAGGAGAGAGACACAGTGTGTGTGTGTGTGTGTGTGTGTGTGTGTGTGTGTGTGTGTGTGTGTGTGTGCGTGCGTGTGTGTGTGTTCAGGTTGTGTTCTGACTCACGTTTGGAAAGTTTAATAGAAAAGCCAAACAGAAATCGACTGATTATCCGCTGTAGATCTGATTTCAGCTCCCGTCAGAAAGGACCGTCCGTTTGGGATTTACTGAAAACACGACTCGATATATGAGATAAACTGGACAAATAAACTTGGGAAGAAACGTCCCACAAATAAAAAAAATCAATAAAATGTGACAAAAAAACAACCTCAACATTATTTTCTTAAGAAATAAAGAAAATAAATAGATATATATACAAAAACTAAAAAAAAAAAAGATATTTATATTACTATAATTTTATTTTAAAAATTATGTTGCAGAAAAAAATAAACGAATATTTTTAAATGACCTTGGGCCCTTTTTGGGTCATTTTCACTCTTTTTTATTTTTTTATTTCAAACTTTTTTTTGTGCTTATTTTCAGGTAATTTTCTTGTAACAGTTTTTACTGATTTCTTACTATTATTTTGGCTGTGTCTTGTTAATTTGAGTCTCAAAGGGTTAAACATTGCCAGGGAGTCAACATGAAAAAATGCTCAGCCATCCAACCTTTAAAAGTCTCTCTCTCCCTCTCTCTCTCTCTCCATCCATCCCTCCATCCAGAGACTTCCTGCGTTGGGAGCAGAACCCTCCAGGATCCAGCTGTAAGGGAGCTCTCTCCATCTCCTCCCCGCTGAGCTGATCTCTCTCCTGGGTTTGTCTCTCCGGCTGCTCCTGGAGCCGTTTCACCCCCCTCTGATCTCCCGAATCTCTCTGCTGTAACCGAACAGATCGTGTAAGAAACTGGACTGAAAACTCCTCCAGCAGGTTCAGGGTGATTCTGATTTCCACTTTCTCACAGAAATAATAACGTCTCGAACTACAGGGTCTCTGAGCGCTTAGAAAGCAGCTTTTACCGTTTGGCTGAGCTTTTTTTTTTTTTTTAGGTAGCCTGTAGTCAATATATAGAGTTTACCTCAAAATACAGTTTTAATGTGACAAAGATTTAAGATTTAAAGATTTAAGAGCTCAGAGGAAAATAATGTTGTAACAGCAACCATTTAAATGTGATTACCAAATTGATTTTTTTAGAAATGTCTGACTTAAAACAATGTTTTCAGCAGCTGTAGAGAAATATTTCACTCATGAGTCACAAAGTTACTTTATTACAATATTTACTCGAAAAACAAGAAAAAACTCTTCCGACAGGACGACCTTTAGGTTTAAGTGAAAGCAGCTCAGAATCAGCCCAGTCTTTATTATTCTTTTGTTATTTTTAAGTTTATTTTGTTGTGGTTTCAGAGTTCAGACGACACTTAAACTTTCGAATCGTGCCAATTTAACCCTTTGACACCTGGATCAACATCAGTTGAAACTGAACAATTTGGTTTTATTTCTTTCAAATACTCGGGAAACAGGCAGTGAGTAACTGCGGGAGAAATACCTCACAAACTGCAAGAAATTTGGAAAAGATGACAAAAAATGACATTAAAAATGTCTTTTTGGGAAAATATCCAAAAGAATCATTTTCAATTAGAAATTATTATAATCATATATTTAAAATTCTTTCTTTTTTTTATTCCAATTTTCAGGCTATATTCTTGTAACTTTTCATTGATTTCTTGCTAATTTGGGGTAATTTCTTTCTCTGAGGTTGAAAAAGAATTCAAGCCATTTTGCTCAGGTTTTGAAGGGTTAAGATACACTCACGTGGCGTTTTAATAAAACAGAGTGCTGAGTCTGAGGAAGCTTTGATGTGACTGTTTCAGGGAAATGGTGTTGAACTGACCTGTGATCAGCTGAAGTTTACACGTTTACTCAGACGGACGTCGTGTTTTCTTCTCGCTGCTGCCGTCGGTTTAATGGAGGCTGGTCGCACAAAGACCTGCTGACTTACGGCGATTAGGCGTCAACTTCCTGCGTCGCTAGCGAGATGCCGAGCTACATCCCTAAAAACAGGTGACAGAATTATGACCACTAAAGGTGTGACAAGTGTGGAAGAGATCGACACAGCTGGGAAAGTCATTTTAAGCCAACAAACACAAATTAAAACTTAAAATTCACGGATTTTATTTGACTGACCGCTTCCTCAGTTTTTCCCAAACAGAAATGTTCAAACACAAACTCGCTCAAAAACATTGTTTGGTTTGTTTTGTGAGGTTTACATATTTTAAAATGTTTCATCCATTTGAGTCAAGCGATGTTAACATAAAAAGCATTTATGTAATTAAATCAAATAAAACTGAGATGAATAGAATTTATATTTTAAATGTATGCAGCTGTAGCTCATAGAATTTACATTATTTTCTTTAACCCTTTGATAACTGGAGCTACATCACTTTTCTTGTTTACAGAAATCCTTCACAAGGACTTTAACCCTTTGAACCCTGAGCAAATTTCTACCAAAAACATGGAAAAAAGGCAATGAGAAATGTGGTAACAAATGTTCCAGTAATTGCAAGAAATCAGTACATTTACATTTTTTTTAAAGGCAGGAACAAAAATAAAAAAGCTAGGAAAAAACATTATTTCATTTTATCATCATTACATATTGAAACTTTTTTTAATCTAAATTATTCTGGTTTATAGGCACTTTCCAAATTATTTTCCTTGTTTTTTTTGTTGTTTTTTTAATTTATTTTTGTTTGTTTGTTGATAATTTTCTTTTATGTTTGATTATTATTATAACAGGTTTTAAAGGTCATAAAGTTTATGTAGTTACTGTTAATAAACTTCATGTATTTCAAATATGTTGATTACATTAACATTATTAAAGTAAATTCAGCGTTTTTGAAATTAACGGTACTTATGTGAATTTATTAAAGTCAGTGAGGTAAACTCTGTGAGCTTATAGTCTTCATGTCATTTGTGTTCGATTTAATTATTTAAATGGATGTTTTTAGTTTATGTTAGAATTGCTCAACTCATTAAGATCAAAATGTTATAAATAATTAAAATATGTAAACCGAAGAAAAGTAGATCAAATGATTTATCTGAATGTCACACTGAATGTCTGAATGAAACAAAATGTAGGTTCAGTTTATAAAACAACCTATAAAACCACTTTTAACATCTTAGCAGGATTATAGGTTTTTGTATTTTAGTAATTGGAGTTATTTTTGACCAGTAGGGGGCAGACAGAGTTATTCGCCCCAGGTCAGTCGAGTTTTTGCACAAGTCCCGTTATTCACTGTTAATATACTTGTAGATCTGAGTCTTTGAGCGGCCGGCAACTTCTTTTGTTCTTCTTTCTTTGATCCTCCGTCACAAACTTCGTCCTCCGCTCCCGTAGTTTCCCGGAGTTACCTCAGTGTTGTTCAGCCGCCGCTCGGACACAACAGTTTGCATGACTTCTCGCTGCGTCTCAGTTGTGTTCACCCTGTTATCTTATAAACACACTGTTAAAACTGCAGCACACGTAGCATGTGACCTCCAAAACTCTCGGTCTGTGTTTATCGTTGATGTCAGTTTTCAGAATCTGTCGCTGTGACTCCGTCGATCTCTTGTAGTGTTAGAAGCTCGTCATCCTGTAATATCAGCACCACGCTGCAGACACACAACCACACGGCCTCTGATCTCTAAAAGCATGAACTCTGTCAAAGCTGCCACGAAGAGGTATTTAACCCTTTGAAACCTGAGCAGAGTGGTTTGATGGGGAGTAAAGGCAATGACCAACTTGGCAAGAAATGTTTGACAAATTGCAAGAAATTAGTAAAAGATGACAAAAAGATCTAAAAATTAGTCTTACAAAGGGGGAAGAATTATTACAAAATTATCCAAATCTAGGGAAAATGTCTAAAAACTATATTTCTAATTATTTTAATTATATATTTTAACAATGCACACAGAAATTTTCTGCACTTTTGGGGGGGTAATTTTCTTGATTGTATTATTTTTTAATTTTTTGCCTATTTTTGGGTAATTTTTCTGTAATATTGGTTTTGAAAGAAATCAAACCAATGTATTCAGTCTTCAAAGGGTTAACGGGTGGGGAGGAACTTGCTGTAAAAACTTTTCATGCTTTACAGATGAAGTGTTGAGAAGCACAAAAGACTGAGTCAGTTTTAATAAAAGCTGCAAATATTAAGAGAAATCTTAAAAGAACCACATTAGTTTAACTTTGCACAAAAAAGAAAAAAAAATCAATAAGGCCAATGAGTTGTATTCTGCTGTTTTTATAGAAGCTAACTCTTAAAAACTGTGTGATTATGACCGAAAAACAGAACTGAGGATTTGGGTTCAAATAGAGAAAAGTCGTGCACCGATCAGTCAGAGTCGATTTGAAGTCAAAACCCCGAAATGTCTAACCGAAAGTCTGTCCTGACTAAAAAAACGGCAGCGTCAGGTGTTTGTGTAAACATGAATTCGACCTCTATTCACAGTCACATGACCAGAAACTAAGATTGAAAGTTCTGCCTGTGAGGAGCAAAGGTGGAACCAACATGTAGATGATTCAGCGGATGAGTTCATTAGATCAGAAAACGTTAAAACAAGGACGGATTTTGGTGTTTAATAGTGGATCAGTTGAAATCAGGGCTGTGAGCACTCGAGTCCAGTTTCAAGCTTGAGTTTGGCCCCGAGACCACATTTCTGAAGTCTTGCACTTGTCTCGGTGTCGTGCCTTGTTGGAATTTTCTGGACTTTTCTCGGTCTCGGCTGTTTGCGATCTGAGGCACTGTCACAGGGCCGATTTGTTGTTCAGTTTGGAGGTCTGTTGAAACCTGTTGTTGGCGTGTCTTGAGACCACTCCGTCAAAGTCGTGCACTTGCCTTTACTTCAACGGGGTAAACACTGTGAGATTTTGGGCTGTCCCAGAAGAAAGACGACCATCATGAAAGAATCATGGCCATATGTTTGGTCGTGGCTCTAAAACGACGATCCTACGTCGCACAGTGAGAGAGGTTCAAAGATGGCTGTTGTCAGAAATTTGGGATGACCATCTCACCACGTGACTGCTGTTACGACCTGCGTCTACTGACCGACCAATAGAAATGCAGCATGAAATGACGCTCTGCTAAATGTTAGTAGATGCAAATATTCACTTTGAGCTCTTTGAGCTCCTCTGACGATGGTGAGGGCTCGTTTTGTTTGTTCACATTTTTCTCACCACCACAGAAACATACACTGTTGACGCACTTCAATGACATTTTGTTCTTACGTATAGACGCCGATGGTCATAGGTCGTAGCTTGAGATTCAGCAGATCCTGGGCTCTAGGTCCCGGAGGTGACGGGTTAGAGGAGGGCGCCATGATTCTGCCTAAAATGACGGCTGACAGCAGCAGAGAGGTGAATAGATTTAGAGTTTGATAGCAGCAACGTGATTGGCTGATGGAGATAGTGACAAAGACTGATTGGTTAACTAGGAGAGCCTCTAATCAGCTGATTGGAGGAAGCAGTGAGATCGAGATGGAGAGAGAATCGTGAATGAATGAAGGAATGAAAGAAAGTCTTCCTGATTGAAGTTTTGCTGAGCTTCATTTGTACAGAAAGTCGCGCAAATCTACCAACACGCTGCATAAAAATAAACGTCCCTCCGGTTCTTCCTCCGTGGCATTGCAGTAATTTTGTGAGCAATGCAACAGTCCGCTAACAGTAAGATGACCCACAGCCGCTGACGTCAGAGGTTAAAATGTGCGTGTATTTCACCATAATTAGATTTGCTCTGGACTCTGTCCTGACTTTAGGATTTTGCACTCTGAGTGATTTTTTGTATGCGTTTTTAAAATCATCTGAAAAAAAAGGTTCCGCAGAGAAACATTACACATTAAATATGGTGTTTTTTTTTATATTGTTGCAAAAATTATAATCTTACTTGTTCCAAAAACTCAGTGTTGGACAAAGATTTCGGAGTCTGATTGAATGCGTAAAGACCTGCAGTCTCAACTGCCTTTGGTCTTGATCTTGACTCGGACTCATGTGAACTTGGTCTTGGAAGTCAAAAACTTGGACTTGGTAAAGTTGGTCTTGACTGCAGCCCTGTTTGAACCTTATTTTCTATCTCATGATAGAATTGAAGTATTGTAGAAATGCTTTTACTGTACTTGAGACTCCTGTAAGGTAATGTTAAAATTTCTCTTTTAAATGCAGCATCTCGGCGGTAAAGTCTAGATTTAATCCGTCGACGATGACGACCTGAACGTACCTTTAGTTTCCTCTTGAGGGAGAAAGTGGTGATGATGCTTTTTTGAAGTCGGGAAGTGCAGTATTGCTTCCTCTGAGTACCTGAACAAGAACATAGTTTCTGCAAGTATTTTTGGTCAGTCCATCTAGTATTTACTTGTTTAATCTTCTGTAAATCTCACTTGAGGCAGGACGGGGTCAAACCTCACATGTACCACTTTGAGAATCATTAAATTGCAACTTCTTCTTCTCAAACGTCCATGTTGATACATTACTGAACCTTTGGGTTCCTCTAGAGGGAGGAAGTATTGCTCATCCTCGTTAGATCATCTCATTTAGTGAAGGACATGTTCATCCTGCGAGCCTTCGTGTGTTTGTAGGCTGCGTCCTCTGAAGGATGCACAGATATTTAATGCGACCAGCCATCGTTCTGAGGTCCTGAATGGTCCTAAAAACTGCTGAGCTCAGAGGTTTGGTGACAAACTCAAGGATGTACCTGCTGCTATGGTGGAAGAAGTCACTGTGCTCTGAATCGATGGATATTCACACACGTCAGGTCAAACGTAGCTCTGCCCGAGTACTTTCTGCCAGCAGCGGCGTCTGCACGCCGACGGCTGAACCATGAGTCCAAAAATGAGAAATAATAAAAACAAGACTGGATTTTATCTATGCAACACGACCAAAGTTGGCGAAAGCTGAAGCGGTGTTGTTGCGTCGAGGTTTGATGACTGTTGATGGGGACGTGTGTTGTTATTAATACTTGCTGTATGTACTGTATGTACACCACTACTGTACCATGTATCGTTTTCTTTTTTTATTTTCTAGAAAACTCCTGAAATGATGATTAGCAGTGACGCTGGGGTTTTCGGGGATCGGTGTTGAGACGGGTGTGCGTGTTTAGGACAAAATAGGGTTTGAAATCTTTCAAATATAATTGTGTGCCTTGCTCTACTGTTACTACTTCTACCTTTTTTTTTGTTAATTAAAAATCACTGCTTTCCCAGTTAGGTGATGAAAACATGCAACAAAAAAAATCCAATGAAAAAAGCAAGGCTGAGGTGGAGCTGGTGTATATATGTAAAGGTGTGAAACCTTGGTGTAAAATGCAGAGGGAGGAATGCTTGTTGTTTGTGTTTATTTAACTCTGTATGTGACCTGTGATGTGGAATATCTTTATTATCAGTATCGGCCATCAAAAGCTTGACTGCATGGTTCCTGCTAACTACAATGTAAAACCAACTGTTGACAAATAAACTTAATTTATTGGAAAATGTACTGTTTTTGTCTTCTTTGTTATTGCATGTTTTTTTTCTGTATTTTTAAGTGAAAGAAAACAAAATGTAAAACAGGAAAGCAAAACAAAGTTCAGTCCTCGTCATGACTGTACCCTCTGGAGGTTTGGGTTATGGGTCGGAGCCGTGATGTTGGAAGGATAAAGACTCGTACAAATGCAAAGCCACGTTGAACATACTCAAAATTCAGAATTTTAGTGTAATTTCAGTGAAAGTTATTGTAACATTTTTGTCGTCTTGTTCAGTGTTTGGTTCAGCTAAAAGACCCTCTAAAGATTTGGATGTTGAGTTTTTTGGTAAATACATTTTGTTTTAAGGGTTTAAAGCCTGTTTTGGCATTTGCATTATCACCAGGCGGGTTTCCATTAACCCTCAAACTACGCAAATTGAAATTACGAATATAAAATACGTCTAATGGAAGTGCGTCAATTCTGAAAAAACTTTGATTTATTTCAAAAAAGTTTTTACGCTCGCATTAGGAGGTTTTCCAGGCGACTGGAAAAAGCCGTATTTCATGAAACTGCAGTGGAAACTTTTCTTAGTCTTTTCTAGGTCACATGATGGTGGGAGGTCACATGATGGTGGGAGGTCACGTGATGCTGTGTCTATGTGCTTGTCAGTAGGAACTGGCTCCCATGATGCAGCAGGAGCTACAAGAGCTGTTATTGCATCACATAACTCTGAGAAAGTTTTGAATCCACAATTCCTCTGTGAAATCGTGGACTATCAGCTCCCAGAAATCCCTCATACGTGGCCGCTCCCACATATAAGGGGCTCGCCTTTCCATCATGGCTCCATAACACGCCTACGTGGCCTTGGATTGGAAATAATGACGGCTAGTTTGGTGGCTGCAATAGAAATAAAGCTGCTGATGTTTTGAACATCCATCGCCATGGTTACTGGGATGTTATCACCAGAGAAGAAGTTGCAGAACATCACTCAGTGGAAACACAGTCATCTCACAATTGTGTTTTAGCGACATTTTGAAAATCTGGCTTTTGTGCAGATCTGTGATGGAAACCTGCCTGTTGATTCGATCTGTGGTGTTTCATGTTGCAGCGTGTGACGTTCTGAGAACATTTATCTTTTCCTCCCTCTCAAAGTTGCTGTCCACTTTACATTTTTCTGCTGTTTTCTTTGTGTTGCTGGTGTTGTCTCAGTTGTTCCTTCCAAATATTACCTGCAGCATTAAGTTTTGGCTGCATTTGGCAGGTTGGGCAAACAAAGCCAAAATCAAAGCTGGTTCAGTAGTTTTTCTCAACCGTCAGCGATGTGTCAGGCCCCCAATCATCACAAATGCATCATTACATTTTTTTTTGATCTTCCAAAGATTCATTTCTTTGCCCTTAATCAGACCTGTTTTCTTCAGCCGGCACTCAGATGGAAAGTTTTAAGCACAATGATATCTGGAGAAAGTGATTGGATGGTAAACACACACTTTGCAGATATTACAGATAATGTTTTCTTCATCAGAAGGAGGTCAGTGTGTGAAACAGGAAAACACAGCTGGTGACACGGAGAGGACGGCGTGATGATGAGGAGGACAGGCGGAGGAGCAGCCTTGATGTGTGTTCACCTCTGCAGGATGTAAAGGCCTGTGGCCATCTCTCCCTCTCACACACACACACACACACACACACACACACACACTCTGCAAATCAATTTGTCCCTGATTACAGGGACTGTCCTTGATAACATCCTTTAGAGCTGAACTTGGTGTGACGCTGTCGCTTTGGTGATGAAAAGTCTCTTTTCACATCACAACAAATCAAACAGGAAAATGTTTACGTGGCTGCAGCCGGTGGAAAATATTCTTATTGGGCTTCAAATGATTGTTGTTAAAATCGGCCCACAGCATTAATAACTGAGATTTTAGCAGATAACAAGACAAACTGCAGACTTTGTAGCACTAGAGGGAAAGACGGGTTATTAAAATCTAAAGGGAAGCAGGAATAAGAGAAATAAGGTCTGTCGTTTACACAGGCTGAAGAGACTTTCACGTCTTGTTCTACGACATGAAACGTGTCAGTAAAAACATCACTGTCAACTTAAAAGCTTTTATGTGTCTTTAAAAAGACACAAAGGGCTAAATAATACTACAGCACACTATCACATCCAGCCGTGATGAACGCAGCTTTACGGCCTCGCAGCGGTGCAGACATCAACTTCTATGGACTGTAAAATTTTGGCTGTGTTCATGCATATGTCATAAATGTAGTCCAGACTGTGTATTTTTGTTTAACCTGTGAATTTCCAGAAAACTAAATAGTTACATTCAGACTGTTCAGGTCAAAAAATGCTCCATTGAAACTCATTCAAACTGACATTTTTGATCCCACAGCCATCAAAGCAGAAAAACAGGACTTGTATTATTTCTGGGTGTCATTCTGGGCTTTTGACTCTGAATTTGTCATTTTGACTATTTAGGTGACCTGTCAATCAATGCTGCTCCTTATCATGGACATATCTCAGACTGTGATGATGATTTTCTTAAGTTTTTTCTTTCTCTTTTCTTTTAATTTTTTATTTTATTATTATTTTGTTAGATTTTATTTATTTGTTTTATTTATTTATGTTTATTTATTTAATTTTTTTTCTCTCCAAATTTTCAGGTGATTTTTTTGTACTTTTCTCTTTTTTTCATATTTTTGGGTCTTTTTTTTCAGGCCGATTTGCTCAGGTTTCAAAGGGTTAAGGTTGTGCATATCAGAAAAGTTGACCCTGATGAAAGTCATATGGTTAAAACACAATAATATTTCAAGTATTTAGTGTTGCATACATGCAGTACAACCCTGCTGTCTGTCTCATCAGTCCTCTGGTGGTATCTGTCCCGGCTGATCAGTGGACGTCTCCTGTGTGTCTTCTTCCTGTCTGTCTCTGCTCTGCGTGTTAAACCGTGTCACGCCGCCGCGCTGCGACACTTCCCTCTGTCTCTCGCTGAGTGTCAGACGATTAAAAAAATAGCAGTTAGCTGCAACAAAACACACTCCACATTAAAGCAAATTGCTCGGTGCGATTGTTGATCGTTGCTCATTGTCGCGCGGCTCTCGGTCGCGGCCGTGATGTTGATTGTGGCTGAAGGGGCCTTCAGATGACTGATAAGCGTTGATGAATGAAAATGGAAATGCTTTTCAGCGTTTTGCCTTCAAAGGGAAATCAAACGGGAGGAAGGAGAGGGGAGAGCGGAGGAGGAAGAATATTTGCCTTTTTGCAATTAACAAGATATGTTCTTTTTTTGTGGTCAGAAAAATGGAAATGGCTTTTAAGGTCGTAAAGGTCGAGCGCATCGAAGCATGGTGGCTCCGCAATTACTCTTCAGGCAGCGGCCTGATTGGGGGGAGGACCGGGGGATCCGGCCGCGCGCCGACGGTCAAATTAACGAGACGGCCGGCTCCCTGTTGAAAAGATCACATGTGATTACCGTACATCAAACAGACAGAGCGCTCAAATTATCTCCTCTCTCACTGTGAAGTCAGAAAAAAGGATGAAATGCAGACGGGCTGATTAGTTAAAGGCTTTAAATGTCAAAACTTTCAGCGTCCGCAGCTTGAATGAATCCGCCGCTCAGCCGCCGCTTTACACCAAATACAACAAATGGCGCCCTCGTGACATCGCGGAGGACACACTGGACTCCTCTGCGGATCTCAGATTACCACTTATACTCTAAAATCATTTATTTAACCCTTTAAGGCCTGGATCAACATCAGCTTTCCTGTGCTGCGTTCAGACACATTTCAAAAGCATTTACTCCTCTGAGACCTGAGAAAAACACTTTGGTTTCTTTTGAAAACATAAGAAAAAGGCAATGAGTGATTTGTCCAAAAACAGTCCTGCAAATTTCATATTACAAATTGGAAAAAAAAGAAGAAAAAAGGAAAAGAGCATAAGGAAATGACCTGAAAATAAGCAATGGTGGATTATTAGATATTATCACAAAAACTTGGGAAAATGTCCAGAAAACCATAATTTATATTGATAATAATAATAATAATAATAATAATAATAATAATAATAATAATAATAATAATAATAATAATACTTTTTTGTTACTTATCTTGTAACTTTTTATGCTTGCTTATTTTGGGGTTATTTCTTGTAAAGGTGCTCATTGCCTTCTATGAATGTTTTTGACAGAAATCCAGATGTTACTAAAGGTTAACCCTTTGAAACCTGAATCGACATCAGTTTTCTTATGCTGCATTCAGATGTCTTCACAAGTATTTAAATCTTTTCAAAAACGGGAAAAAAGGCAATCAGCAGCCTGGCAAGAAATGTCCCACAAACTGCAAAAAATGAGTAAAGGGCGACAAAAAAATGACCAAAAACATCATTAAATTAACAGGAAAAATATTAAGAAACTGTATCATTATTATAATTATGTATTTAAAATTGGGTTTCACAAACAAATATATTTGTTTGATTTAAATTTATTCTATTCCAGCACTGTTTCTTGTTTTCTTTTAACCTTTTTTTCTATTTTCAAGTAATTTTATTGTAACTTTTTATTAATTTCTGGCTAATTTTTGGGACATTTCTTCTTGAATTTCTCACTACATTCTTTTCATGTTATTTGAAAGAAATTAAGCCAGTTTGTTAAGGACAGAGAAGTGCGAAGTGTTGAGGAAAAACTTTGACATTGCACATAGAATAACAAAAACCAGATGTTTTAGTAGCATTGTACGTTTCTGCAAACCACTGATATGTTTCATTCACTATCATTTCAATATTTGTAAAATGACGCAGTTTAAAAGCTGATGTTGTCATCAGGAGGTGGAGCGGATGGTTGGTGGTGTAACATGAGTCACTGCTGTTTTTCCAGCAGCTTTTTATCCATCAAACTTTGGTGTTTTGCAGCGACACTTTACTGTTTTTGAGGTAGTGCTATGAAAAGCCAGAAATATCATGTTTTAGGCCAAAACATGATATTTTTCTCTTATAAAAAGTGTTTTTATGCTGTAATCCAAACACAAGTTAGGATTTCAGCATAAAAGTTTCTGCTGCACAGAAATGTACAAATGTTAAATATCTGTGGTTTGCAGAAACAGTTCCAACATTTTTTGTGTTTTTGATGCCAGCATGAAAACTGAACTCCTCCTCCTCCTCACCTCCTCTTCCTCCTCCTCCTCACCTGCAGCAGGAGTGAACTTTGTGTGTGTTCATCTGCAGCGTGTCGAATCGTCGATGCATCACTCTGATTGTGGCGAACAAACCCTTGATGACTCCGGCGTATTATATACATCCCCTAATGTAGCATCAGCTTATCCGCGAATCTGTTTTCAATCTCTCCTTCCATTTTCTGGTCCCGTCCCCAGACTAAAGTACATTATGGTGCAGCTGATGATGAAGGGATGGCTCTGCTCATCAGGGACAGGAGGAGGGTAAAATGAAGGAGGGATTGCAGAGGCTTTCTGCAGCACTACAACAAGATCATTACAGCAAAGAGAGAGACAGGAGAAGGTGCTTTACTCTGCCAGTGTGTGTGTGTGTGTGTGTGTGTGTGTGTGTTTGGACACACACGTCCCATTTTCATTCAGCTGTGATGCAAATGCTTTAAAAGACGACCTGCAGCTGTCTAATAACAGAAATACTTTTAAATGTGACTTTGATTCAGAGATTTCTTCCTGTGTGACGCAGCGTCCCTCAGCTGTCTCAATGCAACAAGAAGAAGCAGATGAGCACGTTAGTATTTAGAAGAACTCAGTCTGTGACACAGAAAACACAATTAATAACTTTACTGTGGCTACATTTTACTGCAGACCCTTTTTTAAAAATACTCGTGAAAAGCCTCTGAAAGCAGAACAAGAAAAGTGATGTTGCTCCAGGTTTCAAAGGGTTAAAGATCATATTCAGGTCTTTTTTTGCATGCAATGCATTCAGGTACTTTATGTTCCTGCACATCATTTGACCATCAGTTTTTTAGTTTTGAGTTCCTTCTTTCTTCATTTTTTCTCCATCTTCCTTTGCAGCTTCTTCCTCCTCATCCAGCTTTTTAACAGTGTTTCCCCCCAAAAGCCCAAAGACCTCAACCTTTACTGGAGGTGCTCAACACTATTATTCACTTTTGTGTTGTTTTTAATAAATAAAAAAAAGAATACTGCTACTGCTACTGTTACTGCCATGCCTTTATGCCTTTATTTATTAAGCATTTTTCAAAACAAGTCACAAAGTGCTGAGCAAACAGTTAAAAGGACAATAAACAGAATAACTAAAATCTCTCTGCATCAAATTAGTTAATAAAATAAAATAAGTCCTATACACACACACACACACACACACACATATACACATATATAGATTTTGTGTGTGTGTATACGTGTGTGTTTCTGTAACATCATTTTAAATATCTTATCATAAGAATTGTAAAAATTACAAATTATTAAATATATTATTCTTTTTTTGGCAAGTTTATGAACATTACTTGCAAAGTTGATCATTGTGTTTCTTCCTCGTGTTTTTAAAAGAAATCTTAGCATTTAAATGCAAAAACAAAACTGATGTCACTCCATGCTCTAAAGGGTTAAACTGCCTTGCCGATGTATTTTAAATCCATGATTTTACAAATGAGACATCAAAGCTGGATCCTTCTGCTCATTTACAAGTGAACAGGGTACTTTTCCTTGAAAAAACTACCAAACCCACCATGCAGCTGGCTCCGCCCCCACCCACCTGATCAGGCTTCAGTCATCCTCACCTGTGGACTCAAACCGGAACAGGGTGGCAGAAAGGCGCCGAAACACCCAGAGGATTCATCATCTGAGTCGGATTTATCTGTTTTGATCCTGCCAGCTTCATCCAGACACTTTGTAGCGTCAGTAAGCTGCGTCTGAATCAGCAGCCGGAAGTGTTGGTGTTTCTGCTGCAGAGCTGCAGGCGGGAAATCATTCTCTGTGTCTTGAGGTGGTCCGTGCTGCACACTGTGGTTTCTGAAGGGTAACCCTCTGCTGTGACGGAGCTGCGAGGCCGGCTGCTGCTGGACTTTGACTTGGTTTCAGCCTGAATGGATTCGCTGGATTTCTGTGGAGCAGCCACGCAGCCAACAGCACGTGAGCAGGTAAGGCTGAGTCACGCGACAGCATGTCCGATTTTTAACGCTTTGGATCCTGAGCAGATTGACTTCATGGTAGCTTCACATTATAAGAAACAGGAAAATGGCGTGAAATTTAGCACAAAAATAAATAAATAAAGCAATAAAAGTTAGACAAATAAATAAATAAGGTTAAAGATGGTTAAATAAATGAAGAAATAAATAACTAAGGTTAAAAATGGTTAAATAAATAAATAAATGAGGTTAAAATGCTGACTGTCTTGGCCAGGCCTCCCTTGAAAAAGAGATTCTTAATCTCAATGGGACCAACCTGGCAAAGTAACAGTTAAATAAAGGCTAAAAAATGGTTTTAATGCAAAAAAAAGGTAGAAATAAATAAATAAGGTTAAAATTGTAATAAATAGGGTTAAAATTATAAAAATAAATAAGGTAAACATGTTTTTGGCCACAACTCAAGAATTTATGTTTAAACTGTTTTAATGAGTGTTTTTACTGGTTTAAATCAGCTGAATAAATTCTTACCAGAAGTTCAAGCTGGCACTAAATCCCCCAAATCTGACACACTGCACCATTAAGGCAATTTAACCCTTTGCAACCAGAGCAAATTGGCTTGATTTCTCTCAAAAACATTGGAAAAGGGCAGAGAGCAACGTAAGAGGAGATGACTCAGAAATAAGCAAGAAAATTACCTGAATATTAGCACACAAAAAAAGGGGAGGAAAAGCTTAAAAATATAATGATTCTGTAAAATCATTCTAAATAAATAACCATGATAATCAGATATATAGTTTTCTGGAATATTTTCCCTAATTTTCAGTTCAAAATACTTCTCTACATGTACTCATTTCTTGCAGTTTGTGGGACACATATTACAAACATATTGCTCTTTGCCTTTTTCCTCATGTTTGTGAAAGAAATCAAACATATTTGCTCAGGGTTTAAAGGGTTAAATGCTTGTGAGAGCCGTCTGAATGCGGCACAAGAAACCCGCTGTCGATCCAGGTGTTAAAGGGTTAACAAAAATGTGACTGTACAGTAGCTAAATTACATAATTAATTTAACATGTCAGCCGAAACAACGTTGATGTGGTAAAATCGCTTTTTGACACAAACTTTACAATCATTGTTGTTTTAGTCTGAAAATAGGATTCAAGTAAAAATTATTGAGTTTGATGTCGTGCAGAGTAGAAAAACAACCTCACTGATACTTTAAAATCAATAGAAAGTTTGAGGAGAGTTATCACCTCAACCTGATGATTGTAACTGTGTGTGTGTGTGTGTGTGTGTGTGTGTGTGCACAAGCTTTTTTAATATGGATTCACAGAGTTTTGGCCTGATTGCGTTTCACATCAGTCGTCAAAATGCATTTAAAAAACAATTTGAAACGAGACGGCGAGAGGCCAAAAGCTGCTGCGGACGGACGGATAAATAAAAGCAATGATGATGCCAGCGTCAGCCCGAGACCACAATCAATCATTAGCATACGTAAGGAAGTGTGTGTGTGTGTGTGTGTGTGTGTGTGTGTGAGGGAGGGAAAGGCCAAAAAAGAAGACATAAAGTTGATGTCTATTATCAATCATTTGCATACGGAGGTGTGTAGATGAGGAAATTGAGTGTGTGTGTTTTTGTGTGTGTGTGTGTGTGTGTGTGTGTGTGTGTGTACAGGAAACGAGTGTGTGAAACTCTGCGTGTGCGTCTTCAAAACGCTCCATCTGTAATTCCTCATAGCAGTTAATTCATCATCTGTGCTGAGGCGTCGGGGCGTCCGCGGGCGTTTAGGACTAATATTTCAGCTCCCATTACAGTGGCAGAGCAGAGAGCCGCCGCTCCGGTTTGACCTTTGACCCCAGTCGGGGGACTGGCAGCCTGACCCCATCCATCAGCGCAGGCAGAGGGAAAATATGAAGAGGGAAACATTATTAGTTAGATTACAGAGGGGAGAGATTTAGCTGTCAGTTTGGTCAGCAGGGTGGGCGGCTGTCTGCGTCTGTCTGTCTGCTTACCTGTCTGTCCGTCTGCTTACCTGTCTGTCCGTCTGCTTACCTGTCTGTCCGTCTGACTGGTCCGACCTGTCCGTCTCACTCGGTGCGTTTACGTGCATATTTTAGTCGAGCTACAGTTATACTTTGATTAAGTTATTCAGTTTGACTGAGACTGTATTTATTGATGAAGTCTGTCTGATTCTTGGATGCAGCTGCAGATCTGCCCTCTTTAGATAGTTGCAGTAAACCTTTATTATTGATACAGTCTATGATAAAGACCCAATCACAATCATAGCTATTGTTTTACAATAACTTGGAGGTAAAAAAAATGCCACATTAAGTCATTAAATCAAACGTGAGCAAACTCTTTACTTTACAGACTTTACAAACTTTACAAACTTTACAGCACAAAATAGGACATCGTTCTGCCAAAGTGTTTCTTTGCAGGAGGTTAAAAGACATAAAAATAACTGTTTATTTGAATAATTAATCATATATGATGAATATAAATGATAATAATAATAATAATAATAATAATAATAATAATAATAATAATAATAATAATGATGATAATAATGCTAACAGTACCTTTGTTTATACAACATCTTTAAAGAAAGTTACAAAGTGCTTCATAATAAAGACAATAATAAAGTTAAGGAACCTGTAAGCTCAGTATCACAAATCACAAAAAATCCCTCAAGAGGCTTTTGATCTATATAACTTTCAACAACCTCCGACATTAAATCTTTGTGCTGATAAAAAAAAATGCTTGATTTCTTAAAAAAGTATGGGGAAATGCAGTGAGCACTTAAAGGAGAAATTTAAGTGCAAAAAAATTACCTGAAAATTAGCTAAAAAATTTAAAAAAAAAAACAAAACAAATTTATTTAAAAAAAACATGCTTAAAAATTATAACAATACTCTAAAATTTCAAACATATAATTTTGATCATTTTAAATGTAGTTTAGCTTTAAAAAATGTTTCTCTTGGTTTTCAAAAATAATTTTCCAAATGAGTAATTTCTTGCAAGTTGTGAGATATTTCTTGACAGGAAGAAATCAAGAAGTTAAAAAAAATAAAAAAATAAAAAAAAACATAATAATTTGATCCAGGTTTCAAAGGGTTAATCACATAAAAAGACAAAACACTGGCAGCCTTTGGTTTTGGGACTGAAGTGTAAATGGTCTTTTAAAATGTAAAAATAAAAGTTGGTGACACTCGTCTTTGTTTTTATTCATCAATCATCTCTCGCTGAACGCAGACTTTCAGTTTTGTCTTCAGTCTGATCTTCTGAAAACACAAACGATGATTTCTCTGTCATCGGCTGTCTTTCACTGAGGACAGAGGACAAAAAAACACAATGAAATGAGGAAACAGAGACGTGTGATCTTTAACGGACTGATGGTCGGCTTAATAGAAAGGCACGCGTGTCTGCAGAGATGACAGGCTGCCTCCAAAATGGATTTGGAGAGACATGACGGGGAATTATTGACTTTTGTTGTGTTTTACAGCAACTCAGAGAAACTGATGACAGCTGATGGTGTGTGTGTGTGTGTGTGTGTGTGTGTGTGTGTGTGTGTGTGTGTGTGTGTGTGTGTGTGTGTGTGTGTGTGTGTGTGTGTGTGGATACTGAACTGTGTGACGGTGCATTTCGAAGGATTTTTGTTTTGTTGTATTCGAATAAATTTAGGTGACAGCATGAAATCTTTTTAGAACAAACCTGCAGTATAGATATGTATTTATTTATTTATTTTTTTAAATTAAATAACTGTATTTCTCTGGGTTTTGTAGGTATATTACCTAAAATGTCTAACTTTATTTCAGACAAAAAAAAAAAAACAATAAACAAAGCAAAACAATTTCTCTTGGCTTTTAACTACATTTTTTTCCTCTAGATTTCCTCTATCTCAGTCATCAGTCTGTGCATTTATGAAATTAACTTAAGAATAATGATAATAATAATAAATAAAAACAATAATATATTTTATTTATAGAGCACTTTTCATACAAGAGCTGAAGCTCAACATGCTACAAAATAAAAAAGATAATCAAAACCAGACCAGTAAGAAAAGCACAAATGTGTGGGAGGTGCTATTGTGCATCCACATCTGACGTCAGAAACCAAACTGGGGTATTTGACAAGTTTGGAATAAAAACAGGCTTTTTTTTTAAGAAGTTCTCAAATGTTAAATCAACTTTACAAAATAAAATGCAGGTTAAATTTAGATGAGTTAGATGAAGAATGAGGTCAGAAACTCAACAAAGAACAACTAAACAAACTGTACCTGAACGCACCACAACACACAAGGAGAGAGAGTCTGCTGCTCTGATGCTGGTGTGTGTGTGTGTGTGTGTGTGTGTGTGTGTGTGTGTGTGTGTGTGTGTGTGTGTGTGTGTGTGTGTGTGTGTGTGTGTTTTGTCCTGAGGGATAACAGCAGGTTGACTGTCCTGATTCTGTCTTCTGTACTTTACCTGGTCACAGCTCACTAATACAGCCAGTACACACACAGCCTGTAATGTAAACACACAAACACACACACACTAGCACACACACGCCACATAAAGAAACAGCATTGTGGAGGCAAATGCATATAGCACACACAAACACACACACACACGCACACACTATGAGTTAGTGAGTCATGTGGTCATACTTAGAAAATACAAGTACGAGCACACACACACACGCACACACACGCACACATTGCTCAGTCCTAATTCTATAAGGGGGTCCAGCATGTCTCCCCTGAAACCTCCAGTTCAATTCATTTGATTTCATTACACAGAGAGAGAGAGAGGAGGGGGGGTAGACTGTACTGCGGGCGAGCGAGGCCGGGGTGCGGCGGTGGTTTTCATTAGGAGCTGCTGGTTAGAGCTGCGATCCAATTTAGAGTGCAGGCTGGCAGAGTGGCGAGCTGTGTGTTTTTATTGGTATTTAATCAGCTCAATTGGGACGTTTTATTAGTGCGATGCTTTGTTTCGCAGAATGGACGAGAACCGCTGGTTATTAGGGGCTCTCAAAGTGAGGCTCAGAGTCCCCGCAGGGGTCCGAGAGGGGGGCTTCGGCGGGGTCCAGAGGAGGATGAAATATTGAAAATGTGTCCTGGGTGGCTCAATAAGGAGGAGGAGAGCAGTAAAAAGCGGCAGAATCGGGGGTTCGATTCCCCCGTGCTGGAAATGTCAGGATGCAAATGAGAGTTTTAGTTCTGCAAACGTGTCTCGGCGGCAGAGCTGTCGGAGTTATCCTCACAAATGAAAACGTGGAAAAGTTCACAAGGACAAAGATCAAGGTCAACCGTGTGTTTTTCATCCATTTATTTTGGAGTTTGTACTTTCTTTAGGTTAGCTCATAAGCTGAGTTTGCTAGATGCTAACAGGGTTCACAAAAGATGGATGGCGTGTCTCTTCTTCCTCTCACTCAGGGACTGTATATAAAGACGGACGACGCGTCCCCACTTACCTCGCTGTTCTTAAGTGAGGCTAAAATATAACGGACACAGCCGCTGCCGTCCTGCGCTGGTGAGGTCATTTGGAGCCGGAGTCTGCGCAGTAGTGATATCCGTGGTGTGGGAATTCCCACCAAAACACCCGTCCGACCAATGACGAGCAGCTCCATTGAATGCGAGCACACGGATTGGCTGTCACAGCTGTCAATTATTGGCAGAAAATCCCCTTTTTGTATTATTTAATAACTAATTAAAACTGAAATTATCATAAAAACAATCATATAAAAAAAAACAATTCAACAGAAATTCAGAGGGGTCCAGTTGCTAAAATTTCCTCCCAGCAAAGGTCCGAACCTCACACCTAAAATCAGAATCAAGATTAATTGAACATTGAACATCCAGCGGCTGGATGAGACACGGAGCGATGCGTCCTGGTGTTTCTAAATAATTCATCCAAAGTCTGATTAAAGCTGAAACTAACACAAAGTCGTCTGTAGAGTCTAAAGAAGTCACTCTCACCTCTGCAGATGTGTCTGTTTCAGACACTTTGGTGCTGTGAGGAGAAGCTGCGCTCTGTTTGTCTGTCTCACTGCGCTGTTGTCGGACCATCAGCTGTTTGATCTGCCATGATGAAATGCTGTGGCTGTCAAACACTCAGCTATTCTAGAGACAAAGTCATTCATTTTTTTTACATGATTGTTCAACACTTCTGCCCTCGCTGTGTTTTGGCGTGAGATTTTCCTCGGTGTCATGAGAGCGTGAGACAGACCCCAAAAGTGTGAGATACACGGCAGATGCATGGGAGTTGGGAAGGGGTTAACAGAATTTAAAAAAAAACTGAAATACCCAACATGGGCAAGATTATGTCGGTTAGAGATTCTGAATGTAGGTTTCGATTATTTTTTGATTAATTGCCCAGCAGTACTCCTTAAAAAATATAGTTCTCATTCTTTCATTTTATTACAACATGGCCACAGGTCCGGATAGGACGAAGTTTTGGTGCGGATCCGGACCGCGGCCTGCCAGTTGGTGATGCCTGGCTCACAGGTACATGTGATGAATCAGTAGTATGGGCGCTATTAATAGTCACTTCCGTGCGTATTGGTCGCATGCAATGACAGGTTTTATTGGAAAACCTCGCAGGAGCGAGACAGTTTGCTAAGCACTACTCCTTAAAAAATATTGTTCTCATTTTTGTATTTTATTACACCTTGGCAGCGGTTCCTGATAGGACGAAGTTTTTGTCCGGATCCAGGCCGCGGTCAGCCAGTCGGTGATGCCTGATCTATTCTATAGCCAGACACCAGGGGGTGATGCAGATGTTTTTCGCTTCACTTTTAGGAAACTGTCATGTCATGCCTTCATGTGCTTCTCGGAAAAATATAAAACGTGGGAGGGTTCATTTTGTTACACTGCTGGTGATGATGTTTTTGATTCAATATATCCTAAATTGGAGGCTATTAGCCGAAAAGCAAATACTAATATGTGTGATTTCTTGCATGCAAATTTCTGCTACTTCTCACAAACTCCATACCAGTGCCACCCTCATGAAAAAACACCACAAAATTACAACTTTTTAAGATGCTTGAGGCTGCGAGTATTGGTATATCAGTCACTCACTCTGTATTAGGTTGAATTCATAGAGAAAACTTTGTTTTTCTTACATGTCTCTATGGTGAATGAAGAATCTAGAAAATTCTTGATGAATTGAACTCATATTGGTCCACATTTAACGACAGCAAAACTACATCAAAACATCAGTTCACAAATTCTGAAACAACTCATGCAGTATAATCCAAGTCTCATTTATGCAGACGATGCACACATATATTTTCACCAAAGCATAACTATTTAAAACTGAACTGAACACTGAACACTGCATGTTTGTGAAGTACTGAGCGTGAAACTGTACAGGAGACTTGTATTATCCTACATGGGTTCTGTAAGAGTTTGTAAATAGATGTTTTCATAAAGTTTTTCTGTCGTTAACCCTTGAAACCTCGGAAAATTGGCTTGATTTCTTTCAAAAGCATGAGAAGAGGTCAATGAATAACTTAACAAGAAATGACTAAAACATTACCACAAAGTTACAGAAAAATTACCTGTATATATGAAAAAAGTTAGAAAAAAGGACCATTAGAATATACTCACAAAAACTGAGAGGAAAACATTTTTTTTTTCTGTAAAATGATTTCAGAGATATAATATTTATATTTTCCAGGCATTTCCTTGTTTTGTTTTGTTTTTTTTAAAAAAAAAAAAATCTAATAAAACCCCCTAGCTATTTCTCAGTTTTTTTTTCTTTCTTTTTTTTTTCAGTATGCGGGACATTTCTTGTCAAGTTGCTCGTTGCCCTTTTCCTATGTTTTCAAACTAAATCAAACCAATTTTTACAAGTTTCATTGGTTATGGACATCTATGGACATTGGACATTTGAGGGCAGCACAAAAAAAAAAACTAATGTCATTTTAGGTGTTAAAGGGTTAAAAGTGAACACCAAGTCATCAAGAATTTTCTCCATTTTTGGATTGTCCGTTCACTGTGGAGGCATGTGAGAAAAACAGTATTCCTTAACCCTTTTAAAGGGTTAAGGAATACTGCTTTTTGTTTTATTATTATTATTATTATTAATAATAATAATAGTAATAATAAAACAAAAAACAAAACGGGAATAAAAATTCTAATTTAGTTATTTAGTTATATGTAATTTAGTGTATATATATATATATATATAGCTAAATTATTAGAATTTCCAAGCAGTTTTACTTGCAATTTCCTTATCTATTTATTTATTTTATTTTATTTGTTATTTTTAAACAAAAATTATTCCCGTTTTGTTTTTTGTTGTATTATTATTATTATTATTATTATTATTATTGTTGTTGTTGTTGTTGTTGTTGTTTTGTGCTAATTTTTCAGTAATTTTCTTTCTAATTTCTTGCTAATTTGTGCATCGTTTCTTCTCATGTTACTGGTGGCCTTTTTCATGTACTTGAAAGAAATCAAGCAGATATGCCCGGGTTTTAAAGGATTAAGAATGCAACATAATTCCTTTAACATCACCACAAAAATGTGGATAAACATTTCGGAAAAATCAAGTGTGACTTGCAAAAGAGGAAAGATGGAGTAAACTGTGAGAGAAAGAGAGAGAGGGAGAGAGAGAGGGAGTTTGAGTGAGAGAGAAAGGGGAGGAGACAGTATCAGAGAGGGAGTGTGTGTGTGTGTGTGTGTGTGTGTGTGTGTGTGTGAATATGACTTTATTCTGGAGTCTGATCACACACGGAGCTCCAGTGAGCGGAGAGAGGAGGAGAGGAGAGCGGCTGTTCTGAGATCAGATGAGAGATGAAACACTTGACACATGCACATGCACACACACACCTGATGAGGGAAACACATTCCTCTCTAACACACCTCACTCATTTACCCCCAAAAAACTCAGACTGGAGCTCCGTGCGTCTTTTTCGTTTTTTGGCACAAAAGCTCTCCATCTCCCACTTTGTGAGCGCAGACCGGGAATGTTTGAATTCATGAGGTTGAAATAAATCTCAAATCCTTTTCTTTTTAGTGTAAAAATGACACTTTGATTTTTTTATTCGGGAATGGGTGCATTACGTAGAGAAAAAGACTTCTTTCTGGAGACATTTTCCTAAAACAGCCGTGAGACTGAGTGAGGACTTTGATTTCGTCTTTAAATGTTGAGTTTGAACCTACTTTATCCATTTTTTCTTTTCGTGTCGGCGCACCGGTGAAAGTTTTTGGGGGACATTTAATTTAACCTTTTGGGTCCGTTTGAAGACTTTTATGAGGTGAGACACACTGCGAGGCGCCGCGGAAACATGCAAGAAATAAAAAAGGGACCTTTTCTATAAAATAGTTTCTTTATTATCGGCGATGCCTTAAAATAAAAGTGCAGTTTACAGCCGGGCTGCGTTATTCTGCGCATTAAAGCGGAGCAAATGTCCTCCCGCTGAACAAACAGCGCTATCAGTCAATCTCTCTCTCTCTCTCTCTCTCTCTCTCTCTCTCTCTCTCTCTCTCTCTCGAGCGCAGAGGACAGCGCACACACACGCACACGCACAGACGCGCACCACACACACGCAGGCGCTCGCCGACATACCGACACACACTTTGCCGCCGCCGCCGCTGCTGTATCACACCAATGTCATTGCCGAGCTCGTGCTGCTGAGAGCCGCGCGCTCACTGACTGACTGACCGACTGACTGCTCTCTTTCAGGTCCGCTGTTCCCACAGACACCCACCGACCACCACCGGCAGACACCAAGAGGATAAGCCGGGGACCGGATGCCTTTCTCGGATGGAGAGCCGGCGGCGGTGCCGGTGTGAGAGAGGACAGTCCGGAGCTCCTGCACCCGGAGACAACCGCACACGCGCGGCTGTCCGAGTGTCCCTAATCGGTGAAATTATCGCCTCTTAGATCCACTGATCCATTGATCCCATTGACTGTTGAGTGGGAGGACAGAGAAGGGGGGAGACCGCGCGCACCGGAGACACCGGGACCATGATCCGGAGCTGCACGGGGTTTCTCTCTGAAGGATAGAAGAAGAAAAGGAAGAAGAAACAATAAAGCAAAAGCTTTGTGATCTTTTCTGCTTGTGCAACATCCACTCACTCCTCCCGTCCATGTATTGATCCATCGATTGGTGACTGTTTGTTTTTGCGCACCGGGACCATGATCCGGATTTGCCTGAGAGTTATATCCGAAGGTTAGAGAAGAGACGGAGAATAAAAAAACAACAAAAAGAAGATTGTTGTTGGTCCTCTGAGCTCCATCAGTCCCTCCGTTGATCCCAGTGTTCCCAGTGAGCGGTGACTGGTGTGTGTTGGGAGGCAGAAGCGGAGGAGGTTTGTTACACGAGACGCGGGAGCGCATCGGAGACATCCGGGGGACCATGATCAGGATCTTCCCGGATTTCAGCGTCCAGGTGACGGCTTCGGGAGCCGGCGGACCCGGAGCCGGGGGAGGCGGCGGAGGCGGTGGGATGGTGGCGGGACCCCAGGTGGGTCGGGTGCCTGTGCCGATCCCCGGAGCCACGAACGGGACCCCGCAGAGCGTGCAGGGGATCACCGCCTATCAGCAAAGGTATGTGGGGAGAAAAACGACCTGTGGCGTGATGAGTGAGAAAAAAAGAGTTTCATCTAAGATGTGAAGCAAAAATCTGAAAATATTTGTTTGTGTGTGTGAAGTGAGATTGTCTGTGGTTACTGCTATAATAGATTTGGCTGTGATATTTGTATTTTTTCCTCCTAAAATCTATTATAGGATTTCCACACACCTTCATGGGACATTTTAATGTTCAGATGGGCATCTTTAACTCAGTGGGCACTTTTTTTTTTGGTTTGATCTTTTTAAAGATATCCTGAAGCGACACTATCAGTTGGTATTTAAAATCAAAGTTGCAAAAATCATCCATAACCCTCGACTGCAGGTGCATCGTTGTGCGCCATGTGTGAAACTGGATGGAGAGGTTTATCAGATACAAAAATGTGGCCTTTTCTTCTTTTTTTCCTATTACACCTGAAAGGAAAAGCAGAATGTGGTGACTTTAATGCCACACACGAGGATCAAATTCAGTATCCATAGTTTGATTTAAATTAAATTTGTGTTTCAAAGTGTTTCAGTGATGTGTGTGGAGCGACAGAGTAGAAATAGAGGAATCAGGTTGCAGTGATTCAGTGGAAACAGAGGAGTGAAGTCCAGGTAATTCAGTGGAAAAAGCGGGATGAGGTTCTGCTAATTCAGTGGAAACACAGGATGTAATTTATCGGAAATGGACGGGCGAGTTATTTCAAAATGTGTTGAGTGTTTCCAGGCCGGTCACGAAGCTGCGGCTCCCTCCGTCCAACCTGTTTGCTGGTGACGATTCACTCCATCCGTCCCCTCTGTTATTTCCTTATTTCCCCTCCAATCTGAATCTAAATGATTGCCTCCCCGTCCGGCCGCTCAGTAGGGTTGTTTTTTCTAATCATCTGGAGCTGTGGGGGGGCCCAAACACACCACACACACACACACTCTTATTACCCGAAAAACTCTCCGTATTATGGAGTGTAACTATGTGTGTGTAAAGTCTAAAAGCTATGGGGAGCAAACAGACATAAATCACGGCCGGGGCCTCTCCGAGTGCACTGAGAGCGTCTCAGCCCTCTAAAGCAACAAATAAGAGGAGAATAAGGGCCGTATTGTTATTTAAAGCAGGGCTTCTGGGCACACATTAGACCCCGGACCCCCATACGGGGGGATTTTGTGTAGTGGACCTTATGTTTGTGTCCATATGTGTGAGGCGAGGATTAGAGCGGCGGTTTGACACGTCCTCTGATCATTTCTCCTGACGTGAAACCTGCTGGAATTTAACGATGTCGTCATCCGGCAGCTGGGGACCCGTCACAACTCATCCAGGACCCTTTGAGGCCCCCGGATTTTAAAAACAGAGGCCTAAACAATCTCATCAAACTTCACCACGAAAGGTTTTGGCCGCGGAGTCTGGTTTTATCCAAACATTTAAAAATATTCTTTGCTGCGTCCCCAGCGGCCCGCCGTCTCGCTGCCCCTCTCCCCTCTCTCTCTATACATAATGTTTCCCCCAACAAACAGCTGGGAGCTAATATGTTTATACATTACGCTCCATTATCCACGTCGCCTCCGTTTGACTGCTCTCAGTAAGCAGAGCCGAGATGGAGAGAGATCTCGTCCTGGAAGAACGCAGCGAGTTTCACTGGCCCTGGACGAGGTTCCAAAAATACGCAGACGCCGTCTCGCTTTAAAAAACACCCTGTTTTCTTCATAGTGTTGATAAAAACCCCAAACATCTTCTGATTTTATTTATTTTCAACACCAAAGATTCATCTAAAGTGGAGAAAATGCAGTGTTTGTCTGAGTGAATGACGTCAGTGCAGTTGAGGGCTGGGGGTCAAACCTGTGACCTCTCAGTTTTTGGAGCAAAAAGCTGCCACCTTCTTTGATTTTGAGCATTTCTGAGCATCTGTTCACAAGCAGGCGGGTAAATCTGCAACCAGGGATGCACCAAAATTAGTATTTTGTCATTTTTAGAGTGTGAATTTCAGCTGTAAATCGCTGCATCTGCTGTCAAAGCGCGGAGAATAATGAGCCAAAAGCACATGTTGACGCCTTTTCTGAATGCATATGAGCACGTGCGTCGATCGGCATGGCGTTGAGCTCATGACGATCGCAGACAGGAGGTCACGCTTTCCCTCTCCAGTCTTTATTTTCTGCCACAGCACCGCCCGTAACCCCGTGTTTGTGTGGAGAATACCCAGCATGCCTTTGACCTTGACAGGTCATTGGTATAGAGAGGGAAGGCTTTTCAGCTTCCAGGGCTGCAGCCTGGGGGTTAATCACACAGCACACCGATTAGGTTACAATGAATTATACATTAAAAAAAAAGAGGAATTTAAATGAACGTTGAGAAAAAAAAGGAGAGAAAGAAGAAGCAGGCGGTGGTTTCTGTTGGAGGATAATGAGCCAACGCTGACGTGCAAACATCAAAGCCTGGAGGAAAATAAATTTTAGTGGCCGAAAATGTAAAAAAGTGAGCAGGGTGATTTGATTTTTACAAATGATGTGAGGAGTTGTGTTCATATTCAGAGGCTCATTACAAACTCCTGCAGATGCAAACACCAAAAACACATGACTGAAGCTCTGCATGTCTGCAGAAAATGATGCAAAAAGTTAATTTAGGTATTTGAGACGTTTGCTGTGATGTGTTTATTATGACACAGGCGGGTGGAGGGGAGGTGTGTGTGTGTGTGTGTGTGTGTGTGTGTGTGTGTGTGTGTGGATCTGATTTACAGGGCAACCATCCAAGTAAATCACCCATCACCCCCCGCGCACGCTGGGTGGTGTTTTTGTGATGGTTAAAAATTGGATAATAACCCCGCGGTGCAACCTGTAATACAGGAAGAGAGGAGGAATTAAATAAAAAATAAAACACACACACGCACACGCGCACACACAAACTGGCTCCAACTGCAACTGAGTGGCGTTGTTGCGCCGGGGCTGGAGAAAATACCGGAGATGTGTGGTGTCCTTTTTTTTCCCTGTCAGCAGCCAGAGGAGGGAAAAATGCTCCGAAAAACCACAGACACTCTGACCGCCCAGCGACGCTCCGCCGCGGGGATTTTAACGGGGATGTAGGCGCTGCAGCGGCGGCGAGAATGTAAAGATTTGACGCGCCTGTTTGGCTTTTTTTCCCCTTCCTCCGGAGCGCATGCAGGAAATTCTTCTGTAGTGCCAAAACCGTGTGTGGAGAGAGACAGAGAGCGCGAGAGGAGGAGAGACAGCGGGATCTGAGAGGCATCCACCCCGGGTTCCCCCTCACTCCGCTCGGCATGCCTCTGCTGCTGCAGCCCGGTCCTCGCCTTCGCCTCCACCGCCCGTTGTTTCCACGCTCCTGAGCGGCGGCGGCGGAGGAGAGAGACAAGCACGAGACGCACGCACCGCACGCACACCACGCACGCTCAAATACACATCCACACACTCTCACGTTCACACACACGGACATGGCTTTGTCTTAACACACCGAGCATGACGCATTGCTGTCAGGGTGCAGCGCACCGCCGCCGCTCCGCGTCCACATCAACCTGAGGACAGGAAAGAGAGGGAAGAACAGAAAGTAAGAAATCAAATAATTGTTGCAGGAAGATGGCGCCCACCAAGCCGAGCATCCAGCAGGACCCGACGCGGAGAGAACGGTAACGGGGCTCGGATTTTTGTTCCTCCTCCTCTTCCTCACTGCATGTTTCCAGCTGCACGCGGCGGCTCTGACGGAAGCGGCAGCCCGGCGGCTTAGCGGCTGTTCCGCGTCGCTTTGCGTTTTATTCTGAGCCTCAAGGTGTCAGGAGGACCGCTGTTACCCTTTCCAGAGGAGAGTCGAGGTGTGCGTGCCCGCGTGCGTGCGTGCGCGCCTGTGAGTGTGTGTGTGTGTGGGTAACAGGTCGGTTGGCTGACTGTTGGGGGGGTGGGGGGATGGCAGAGGACTGTCTCTGCTTTGCTTGTCTCGCCTCCTCTCTCCTGACCATGTGTGTACCTGTGTGTACCTGCACGTGCACGTGCGCGCGTGCAGGTTTTTAGGGAGCCATGCAGTGTGTTGACGCTCCGAGCAAAACGAAGGTGTGTGAGCGTCGAGGAAAACGTGCAGCCATCGATGACAAACGTGTGTGTGTGTGTGTGTGTGTGTGTGTCTTTGGGTAGCTCTACTACTGCTGTGTATGTTTCTGTGTGCGTGTGTGTGTGTGTGTGTGAGGCTCAGAGGAATTAACAGGAAGTTTTAATGTGGAGGGATGTGCGTGGATTCACCTGTGCAGGTCAAAGTGAGCAGACCTGCGCGTGACCTTAAAGCTGGTTCACTGGCTCAGATGCTTAAGGTGGAAAGACGAAGAAATGTGGTTCTGTTTAACATGTTTTTTGCTCAGATCTGATCAACTAGTGGATTCTATTCTGTTCTATTCTATCCTGTGGGGCACATATTGGACATGATTTGTTGCTTTTGTCACCTGATGAAGAGAATCTCTCTCGTCTGTCCTTTTATACCATCAGAGACATTTAAAACGATAACTTTAATTTCATGCATGTTGTTTCTGAATATACTCTCTTCCAAGTTTCTGAGATATTAGTCATACTTTTTTGCAGTAATAGTCATAATCCAGAGGTTTTATTTGCACCTGTTGATTTAGTGGTGACATTGCATAACTTTGATTTTATTCAGTTCCGTTTTATCGTCTTTTATTGAAACCAGGTGACATATTGGACTTTCTTCTCCTGTATCTACATTATTCTGCTCCATAATATTCTTATACGACATATGACATCATATTCTCTGTAGGAACTTGCATACTTTTAACTAGTTGCTGTCAGAAAAACAGTCAGATACAACTATGATTCTATTCTATTCTATTCTATTCTATTCTATTCTGTGTGGCATATTTTGCACATGATTCTGGGGACTGGAATATTTATATTTTTTCACCCGATCATCCTTTTATACTAACAGAGACATTTGAAACTCTAGTTTTGCACCTTTTTGTTTTGAAAATGCTTTACTTCATTTTGCTCTAAGTTTCAGACATATTCGACATAATTTCCTGCATGATAATCCGTTATTTTTCACCTGTTGATTTAGAGATAAGTTGCATAACTTTGATTTTATTCCTTTCAGTTCTTTTTTTTAATAATTTTTTAAAATTTAAACAATGTGACATATTGGACTTTGTTGTCCTGTATTTACATTATTCTATTCTTTAATATTCTTTCTATGCGACATATGGCATCATTTTATCTGTAGGAAATTGCATATTATTTATTTGTTGATGTAAGACTGACAAGTAATCAAATATAACCACAATTCTACTCTCTTATTGTCTATTTTATTGGCAAATCTAGTTTGATAGTTTGTTCATAGCAATATTTAAGAGGATAGTTTCATACCTGTTGTTTTGAAAATGCTCCATTCTCTGTTGTATTCTAAGTTTCAGACATATGGGACATTATTTCTTACAGTAACAGTCGTAGTCTTTTTTTGTGTTGCACCTGTCGATTTAGAGATCTGTAGAGACCTGTAGAAATCCACTTTATTGTATTCTATAATCTGTTCTATATGACGCATGTCATTGAACTTGCAGATGTTTCACTTGTGAATGTGGGGAAAAAAATCAGCTATAACTGTGATTTAGTTCTTGGCTTTTCTGTTTTATTCTTCTGTTCACATGGTCCAGTTTAGAGTTTTATTTACAGATGATGATTACATAAGTTTGATTCATTTCATGATTCTCTGGAAAGAGATATTTATGTTTTGGTTGTTCAATGCAGAAACTCTTTCTCAGAGAGCGTTTGCCTTTTACTGAGAGCTCTCATTTTTATGCCTTTTTTATTCAAACTGAGTGACATATTGGACTTTGCTCTCCTGTAGAAATCTACATTATTCTCTTCTATAATATTCTATTCGGTGCAGCATTGCATCACTTTCTCTGTAGGAGCTCGGATATATCCATAATTCTATTCTTTTCTTTTCTGTTTTATTCTCCTATTTGTGTTCCAGCTTAATTTTTTAATTCTATTCTGTTCAATTCTGACGTTTTTGGAGGTTCATGTTTTTGTGACCTGTTGATATACAGACGTCAAGCAAACACATGACTTTGATTCTATTCTGTGTTATATGCATGTTTAGTCAGTGTTTGGCATCATAATCTTGGTCGAAAAAGTGGCCTTATTTATCAGAGGAGGGGTGTTGTTGTTTTTTTACCCCTCCCAAATCTACAAATATCTTTTCCTTAGGCCTCCTCGAGTGACTCAGGGAAAATGCAAGTGTTCGTCCCACATGATGTGTGTGTATTTTGGCAAGCCTGCATGTTTGGAAGGCTTTTTTTGTATGAAAATGAACAAAACATTTTAAAGAAAAAGAAATCTGCAGAAACAGTTTTTGAAGGAAACAAAAAAACAAAAAAAATATTTAAAGAAAGAAAAAAGTCATACATTTTAAAAAATCACCAAAAATTTTACAGAAAAAAATCACATAAAAAAAAAGCCAAAAAGTTTTAAAGAAAGAAAAAAAAAAATGGCCAGAGTTTTTAAAAATAACCTAAAATTTTTCAGGACAAAAAACTGCCAAAGAAAAATTCAAATGCTAAAATTTTATGAAGAAAGCACATGTGTTTGGAAAGCATTTTTACTTTAAAAAAATTGCAATTATTGTTCTTATTTTTCCCATGTCCAGGCTAAGCTCCAAATTACCTGAAATCCCAGAAATGCCCCTGGGGGAAACATGTGTTTCAAGAGGGTTTCTGCTCAGTTTGAGATATTAGACACAATATTTTTGTCATTCTATTAAATTCTATTGTGTGTAAAGCAGGTATGAAAAGAGAATCTGCTGTGCTTTTGTGTTTTCTTCTGTGTGGACTGTAACATCTACCACCACACTGTCTTTGAGAGACGTGTCTGTTTTGTAGGGATTTGACTCTCGCAGGTGATGTTGCTCACATGGATGGAGGCTTGATGACATGCGTTGAGCGTTTTTCCCCCTCTGTGTAACCTCCACTCTAACATCTGTTGTTATGAAGGAAAAGGTGCAGAGATAATTTAGTTCCAGCTCGCTGAGGTCGTCTCCCCGCTCGACCGGAGCCTCGCCGGCTCGTCGTGTCCCTGGTTTTATTTCAGTCAGACGTCCTCCTGTTTAACGACACAACACCTGCTCTGACAGAGCCGCAGCCGACAGGAATGTAAATGTTCTCTCGCACAAACGTTGTGAGCTTTTGGCAAATATTGCAGAAACTGTTGGACTCTGAAATACGAAGCTTTGATATGTTTTTCTGTTTTTCATGCTGGAGCTTTGCCACAGTGTTTCTGCAGTCCTGTAATTATTTGGAAGGACTCAGGTGTGTATGTGTGTGTGTGTGTGTGTGTGTGTGTGTGTGTGTGTGTGTGTGTGTGTGTGTGTGTGTGTGTGTGTGTGCGCCTGTAAATAGAGAAACTACAGGAACAAAATAACTCATCAGAGAGCAGCTGTGATGGCGTTGCAGCTCAGAGTTTTCTGACTCGGATCTGATCATTTCTCATCAGTGTGACCAGAACAAAAGTGGTCACACTGTTTGATTTCCCATCTGCATCTGAACCTCAACACATGGCTGAAGATGACACGTTAGTATCTGAAGCCTCAAATTTCTTTATTTTTAGTTTTTCATGACAGTTGTTTGAACTTTGGCGGTCTGTCTGCAGTGTTTGCATGAAGCAAACAAAACAAAACCTAAAAATGGATGCAGCTGAAGCATAAATGTAGCAAACAGTCAGAATACCAGAAGTTTAGTAGATGATGCTAACAGTGAAATTCTCCACCTCTTAATACCAATTTCAACACAACCGTCGACCGTTATTTGCTTTCTGTCAGCTCAACGTTTGAAAAGAGAACGTCATTGAGGAAAGTAAACGGCGAGCTAAAGTCCAGCGGGAACAAAGTGGAAACAAACTTGTTCTGTAAGATCAGATATTTTTTCTTTAGCAGAAATGTTTCCTGCTAGTTTGTGCTGTTTGTAAATCGGCTTTGTTCTTTCGGCACTTGATTATGTCGTTAACGTGCTGATGATGCTCTATTTCCCTTTTTGAATGACGATGACAGACGACTGCCGTCTGCTGGTATGCAGAGTTATTTCCTCTCACGCAGGTGCAGGACGTACGTGCTGGTCGGCTGTTGGCTGTAGTCTTTGCAGCGCGTTTGCAGTGATGTTGGTTTGGTGTGTCTGGACCTGGAGATGTGACGGTTGGTCTTTGTGGGAGGCGGTTTGTCCTGCCTCCTCCACTGTGATTGGATGGCTGGGTAAAAAGCGATGCCATTAATTCCCCACAGTCTCTGTCTGCCTGCTGGCCGCCGGCTGTTACAGTCCTGTAACTTCTCCCTCCACCACTAGGTGTCAATGTGTCTTTCAGCTCAGCTGACAAGTCGAAGTAGAGACTGGAGACTGGGCTCTGGTGGTGCATGCTGTGCACTGCATACAATGAGTTTAATAGACAGAGGAGCCTGTATTTATGACAGTATTGAACACTTCCTAAATTCCTCTTGTTTACCCTAATTCTGTGATACCAGCCAAGCCTGATGAGAATGATGTTTTTATTACAGCGTTTCGTAGACAAGTACAATGTACAGCCGAGTCTGAGTGCGGTCAGAGGTACGGGGTCAGTGCTGAGCAGCAGATTAACAGCCGGCCATTTGCATACGTGTGCTGTTAGAGAGCAGAGAGCAGGCGGAGGGTCAGAGGTCAAATGTATAGAGCTGAAATTACACTTCACTGCTGTCCAGCCTTCACTTCCACTGATTCTGCTACAAAGAGGTTTTATCCTTTAATTTGTCCCGGACTGAGGAGGCAGGAAGCTCCGACCTGACGGGAGGAAGTTGAATTCATGAGTGTGAGACTTATTATCTGATATGACCTCGGCCTTTCTGCTCAGCCGCTGAAGGTGAAAATCTCTCAGAGACAAGCCGCTGGTTTTACAGCTCATGGGGACGATGAAAGCCGGTTTCAGTCTCTGACCAACTCCTGAAGGAGACGAGGATCATGTCGGATTTATGCAGAAACTGAGAGTTTTAGGGGGATTTTTTTACAACAGATGGCACATATGTCTGCTTAAAAACCAAGAAGAAAAGCACAATATTTGGAAAAGTTAGTCACCTGTTGTATTTTTGACAAATGTGTGTCCCTAACAGCTTCCTGATGGAGGCAACAACTTTCAAATTTTCTGGATTCCAGATGTTTGAGTGAATTCAAGCCCTGTGCTGTTGGCCAGAAACACCAAACCATCACAATCTGTGTGCCAAAAAAGTTAACTGGGGTTTTTTTTATGACGGTTCAGATCCTGACTGATGGATTTTATCAGCTTATCATCAAACTACCTGCTTGTGTCTGTTTCCGGGAGCAGAGAGCAGATTATCTGAGCTGTGCATCAAGAAATGCATAAAATAACCACACTGCTCAATTTGAATGTTTTATCCATATTAGTTACAAATCATGAACAGAGTTTTATGAAATATAGAAAGAAGAATCTTCACATAGGAGAAGCTCTGACCAGTAAATATGCCACCATTTACATTTCTGCCAAGCATTTTCCAAAGTAAATCAATGCTGCAGCAGCTTCAAGGCAACCTTTGGTTTCACTAAATTTCAGTAAGATATTGAAAGTGACTTGCTGTCTGCTTAGAAGCATGCATGAGCTAAAAACATGGGCTGTGGTTGCTATGAACATGGCTTGACGTGTGCTGAACTGTCATTAAAAAAACACCAGTTTTTGTTAGGAAAACATCACGCTTTGGCTTAAACAGCACAGTTTTATTGCTACAAACATGGTTGGACTCGTTAAAAAAACACCCCTTTTCATTGCTATAAACATCGCTTGAAATGAGTCAAACTGTTTAAAAAAACACCCACTTCTGTTGCTGTCAAAATGTCCCAAACTCTCATTAACAAACACTTGCTTTTGCCATTTTAAACATGGCTGGATGTGTCCTAATCTGTGTTTAAAAATGCCCACTTTTTTCACTCTAAACACAGTTAGACATGTCAAACTCTCCTGCTTTTGTCACTGTTAACACAGCTAGAAATCTCCCAAATGTTTGACAAAAACATCTGCTTTTGAAGCTATAAACATTGCTAGAAATGTCCCAAACTCTTGTCGCTATTAACACAGCTAGTTGAAAACCGCCTACTTTTGCTCCTGAAGACACAGCTAGAAATGTCCCAAACTCTCATTAGAATCACCTGCTTTTTTCACTATGAACACTTAAAAAAAAACACAATTTCTTTGCTTGGGTTTAGGCACAAATCCCCCGTGGTTAGGACTAGAAAAACATAACATTTTGGCTTAAAATTGGTTGATACAAAAAAAGCTTGACGTGTCTCAAACTGTCATTAAAAGACTTTTGTTGCCATAAACATAAATATTGCCTGAAATGTCCTGAATTCTTATTAAAAATCACCTGTTTGTTTTGCTTCAAACGAGGCTGGAGGTGTCCTGAACACCTGCTTTTGTTGGTCTGGATCAGCGGCCTGCTGCTGCCTGGCAGCCGTCTCGCTCGTGTCTGACTCTTTCCACTAATTCCCAACAATGCCAACATTTTATTCTGGCAGCTCTGCTGGTAGCAGGACTGAACCCAGGTCAGATGGTTTGGTGCATCCACCACCAACAACAATCCTCTCCGTCCTGCTGCGGTCCTGAACCATGAAACTGCTTTTTTTGTTGTGTTTCTGGAGAAGACAGTTTCACTGAAAAATCAATTTTTCAGCAGCAGACTATCAAATCTCAGGTGTGTCCTTGAATGCACCATCAAGAGGAGCCTCCTGCTTGTAACGGCTCCACGTGCCGACGCCCCGACGTTGATGGGAGGCAAAAAAAAAACAGTGATTAAATCTTTTATTGTGATGAATTATCTCTCTGCAGCAGGTTTCTTGTCTCTGCAAGCTGCTTTTCATAGAAATGAACAGAAAGCAATGGCTGCCTGGAAGGAAGGAAATCAATCTAAAAAGCGATGGTTTGTTTAGGCAATAAAGTGTACAAATTTTCAGGTAATCCATCTATTAATTTCTCTCCTCACCCATTCATCTTCTACTCCCAGCAACGCTCCATTCTCCCACCATTTACTCCCTGCCTACATCCATCCATCCATCCCTCCATTCATCTCTCCATCTGCTCCCCTCCCCCTCCATCCAGCACACCAGTGTGTGTGTGTATGTGTGTGTGTGTGTTTGTTTGTGTGCGTGTGTGAGTGTGTGTGTTTCTGCTAAAGGCTGTCAGGCAGCAACAGCGTTTTGGCTGAGCTGCTGTTTGTGGATCTATTTCTGGGGGCATTTCAGCGGCGATAGGCATCTGGAGGAGACCAAATTAATTTCCAGGTAGGGAGGGAGAGAGAGAGGGAGAGAGAGGGAGGAAGAGAGAGGGAGGAAGAGGGGGTAGAAGGAAGAGGAGGAGGAGGAGGACAGACTTCATAGCTGACTGCACAAGTGCTCCCACTATCAGTACACTACAGCGGCTCTGGAGAGGAAGATGATGGAGAGATGATGGAGAGAGGAGGACTGGACGAGAGAGCCAGACAGACACGGAGCAGCAGGAAGGGAGAGGAAACCAGGGAGAGAGGAGGCGAGAGAAGGATGTGGACATTAAAAAAAACAGCTAGGGAGAGAAAAGGAGGACAAGGGAGGAGAGTATAAAGAAATAAAGGGAGTAAAAAAGGAATTTTGACATTTTTAAAGGGAGGACAGCAGCAGTTGTTTCAGAAAGTGTTCAAAAACGATGTGTTTATGTTCAAGTGACCATGTTAGGGGCCGTACTCATCCTGCTTTTTTGTGCACTCATTTCTGTTTTCAGTGCTCTTAAATCCAGCCGGTTCTCACTCTGAACTCGTCAAATAGCGCCGCTCATTCTGTGCTTTTGGCTTATGAACGTGACGCCAAAAGACACCTTCAGCGTCAAACCGTAACGCAGCTGGATGGCGTCAGATGAGAACGCACTCAGACAGAACCGTTGGCCGGTCAGAGGTCACCAGGGGCGTCCACATGCAACGTGCACAGGTGGCATCACTTGAGAATGTGGCTGGAGGGAATTGGTCGCATGCACCTGAAACGCTCAGGTAGAGTCTGGTAATAACGCTGCCGGTAACCACATGATGAAAGGATGGAGTGCACTTACAGGACGGGCGGGGAGGTGGATGGGTCACACACACTATCGACTTTCATGCAGGAGTCAGTTCGTGTGGACGTGTGTGTTTTCTGCATCTTATCATGTGTCTCTTTTGCCTAAACTTAACTAACTGTGACTTTTTTTGCCTAATCCTAACCATCGTTACAATCCGCACCGTTGTGTGAACGTAGACAGTAGTAGAGACGGTAGAGATGTTAGAGACAGTGTAGAGACAGTAGAGACGGTGTAGAGACGGTGTAGAGACAATAGAGACGGTGTAGAGACGGTGTAGAGACAGTAGAGACGGTGTAGAGACGGTGTAGAGACAGTAGAGACGGTGTAGAGACAGTAGAGACGGTGTAGAGACAGTAGAGACGGTAGAGATGTTAGAGACGGTGTAGAGACGGTGTAGAGACAGTAGAGACGGTAGAGATGGTAGAGACGGTGTAGAGACAGTAGAGACGGTAGAGATGGTAGAGACGGTGTAGAGACAGTAGAGACGGTAGAGATGTTAGAGACGGTGTAGAGACGGTGTAGAGACAGTGAGGGGTGAGATGTGACGGTGGAATCGCTCGTAGACCTGATTGGCTCTCAGCAGCGGCCGGCTGTTGAATCAAACTCACCCGCAGGCTGAAAGAGAGCCTCTTAAAGGCTGCAGGAGTGCTTGGTTAGCTGTCCCAGAGGAGGCAGGCGGGTGGGAACACCTGCCTGATCGCCCAGAGCCAGCACGTCTGTGTGTGTGTGTGTGTGTGTGTGTGTGTGTGTGTGTGTGTGTGTGTATATATAAAGTGTTGGTACACTTAACAGCGAACATTTAAAAACAGTTTCATGTAAACAGAGAAGCTTAACAGAAGAATCTGTTTTCAAACGGCCCGTTTACTAACAGCTTTGGGAATGTTTTGTCATATTCAATATTTGATGATGATCTTTACTTCAAGAGTGTACAAGTGGAAAAGTGCTTTTAGCAGTCGGAGCCTTGCTAAAGGGCACCTTGGCAGTGTCCAGCAGCATGACCTGGCACCTACGTGGACTGGCTCCTGCCGCTCTGTTTTATATTTACAAGAATAATCGCAGGAATAAATGTAGACATTTCTGCAAACCTCAGGTATGTTACATTTTTAAATGAATATGTGGCAGATATTTTGAGACTTCACATTTCAACAAAGCTGTGGTTAACATTTGGTTAGGTTTAACCTTTTAAAACATGAGCAAACTGGCTTGATTTCTTTCAGAAAACGTGGAAAGAAGGCAAAGAGCAAATTAAGATAAAAATCCAAAAATTAGCCAAAAATTGTAAAAAGTAAACAAAAAATAACATGAAAATTATAAGAAGAAAAAAAACAAAGAAAAAAGAACACAAAAGAATGAAAAATGTCCATAAAACAACATTTATAATTGAAATAATATTATATTTAAAATTATGTTACAGAAAAAAATAATCAATTTGCATTGATTTACTTTAAAGGTAATGTTTTTTGAGAGGGTCTTTTTTTATTTTCAGGTAATTTCCTTGTAATTTTTTTTTTTATTTTATGGATTTCTTGCTATTTTTGGGGCCCTGTCTTGTTAAGTTGCTTGTTGCCTTCCCCGTTTTTTGTTTTTTTTTAAGAAATCA
>NC_142189.1:1967500-1972500 GCF_026936395.1 Plectropomus leopardus | reverse complement strand
CTCTGAATTACCAAAATAATGACAATAATAATGAAAATAATGAAATAATGACATTATTTCAGAAAAACAGCTTTTCGTCTTTAAATTTTAAATAAACGCATTACGCTGCTGCTCAGCCATCTGTCTGAACGTTTCGGGCTCTGTCTTAGGATTCGAACCATCAACAATCAACTTTAGGAACACGAGCGTCTCCGTCACCTTCAGGCTGGTCATTGTGCCCCCCCCACACACACACACACACACACACACACACACTCTGCGTCGCCTCGTTGTTGTTGTTGTTGTTGTTGCTCCTCCATGATGGATCTGCTGCGTGTAATTTCATGCACGTGTCCTCCGGTTATTGATGTCTGTACTTATTCACCCACTTGACTCCTGCCCTCCCTACGCACACACACGCACACACACGCACACACACACACACACACACACACACACACACACACACACAAACACAAACACACACACACACACACACACACACACACACAGCCCTTGTCATTAAATGATTTCAGCCATTATGTCCTCCACACACACACACACACACACACACAGGTATTCACATGCATATGGAAGCACACACGCACACACACACACACACAGAGGTCACAGGCAGCGCTGTGAATCCTTATTGCGTCTCCGCGACCTTATTTGAGACACCCGGACGCCTCCTCATCGTCACACTGTGAATTCCAATAAAGTTCGAATTTATTCAAACTCTGCAGTGTTTCCGTCCTCGGTTTGTTTGTCCTGCAGCGGTGACATTTGAACTCTGGCGGCTTCGAATAACAACAGGGCGAGAAAGAAAACAACGACTGCAGGAATTAACCCTGAAATCTCAAACCCAGAGAGCCGAAACGTCATTAACTTAATGTCATTGATTGGCTGACTGGTGCTTAACAAAAAACAGTTTTCTAAGCTGAACATGAAGGTGGCCGATAAGATCATATTTTTTGATTTTGCTGTTAAACCATTTGAAACCTGAACAATTTGGCTTGATCTGCTTTCTAAAACATGAAAAGAACAACTTAAGAAATGACTCAAACACTTGCTAAAAGAAATTGTAAAAAAAAAAGTTATAAAAAATCATTTAAAAGATGAGCAGCCCCTCTCACAAAAAAAATTAAAAAAGGAAATTACCTGAAAAAATACTCAATGATAATGGAAATTAATTTCTTTCCAAAACATGAAAAGAACACAATGTACAACTCAGGAAATGACCTAAACACTTGCTACAAAAAAATGTACAAAAAAAAAGCAACCCCTCTCTAAAAAAAAAATTAACAAAGGAAATTACTTGAAAAATACTCAATAATAACAAAAAATCTTTATTTTTAAATAAACATTCATGATAAATTTAAATATAGTTTTTTTTTTTAATTAAAAAATTAAAAAGAATTCTCCAAATCTCTACATGTATTACCAAGTTAGTAATTAATTTGCTCAGTGTTTGAAGGTTTTAATACTTGTTCAGGCGACACAGCACAATAAAAGTAATGCAGATCCAGGTTTCAAAGGGTTAAGGATGAGGAGTTGACTACAGATTACAAATTACTTCAGATTTTTTATCAGAAATATAATGATGTAATTCCTTTTCAAGGCACCTAATGCCGGCCGTATGTCACTCAAATTTTCAGGCCACGTCACCGTCGCAGGAAAATTCCAACGTCCAATGTCAAAATAAAATTAAAAGAAGAGGAGCGTCTGTATTTATAACAGTTTTTTTTTAAAAAAAAAAACCACACCTTCGGGATTTCTAAATACGTTTTCATACCGTGATACTGCCAAAGTCTACTAAGCAGTATGACTTCAGGCCATCGTAAGACGATCAAAAACTCTTTTGGACAAACTGAAAAGTCTTCAACTTCACCAAAAAACATCCAGTAGATTTATTCTGATGTTGCACCACAGAAGAAGACGCAGCCTTCCCATCATGCTCGAATAGAGTAAACAAGCTGATTCCAGTACAAACGTTTACCGGTCTGTAATTTAGGAGTTTTACACGAACAGATCACCCGCAGTGATCGGCGAACAGACTTCCTGCTCGCTGTTTGTTTTTTTTTGTCAGTATTTCTGCAGAGATGATCCAAACTCATCTCATGAATAAAATATTAAATGTTTTTGAGCTCCAACAGAAGCTCCCTAATTTCCAGCTGATGTTTCCATTTTCTGTCCTAAAAAAAAAAAAAAAGAAAAAAAAGTGCTTTCCGTGTAAGATTAAGATTCAGGATTTAACGCTGTAGCAGGAAAAAAAAACAACAAAAAATGTAAATGTGTGTTTGGCTCGGTGCCTGGGCTCTTTAACATATGTACAGTATCACCGTCTCTGCTGAGTGGAAACCTTTTATCTCCCAAAAGTTCTCAGGAATTTAAAGAAGCGGCTTGTTTTTATAATTAAGTTTGATCATTTTAAACCAGAGAGAAAAAAAAACGGATAACAGGAATATTTCTACATGTGTGGTGTATGCATGCCATAATGCGGGGGGGTGCAAAGGTGTGTGTGGCAGGTTGAAGGTGGTGTGTAAAAGTGTGTGTGTGTGAGGTCAGTGTGGTGAGGGGGATCGGGGGTGGGGGTGACGCTCTGAGCTCTGTAGTGGAACAAATTGAAAGCCAAGCTAGTATCAATCACTGTGAAGCCATACTTAATTGTCCCGGACACACACACACACACACACACACACACACACACACACACACACACACACACACACACACACACAGAGAGAGAAAGAAAAAAGCTGTTTGGTAATGAATTCTTTAACATTGTTCGTCAGTGGACGAGGAGCAGAGCAGAAATCTGAGAGATGAGGACAAACGATCAGTTTACTGAAGAAACAGACGAGAAAGATAGAAAACAACAGAAGAGAGAAAAAACAAGAGGAGAGCAAATTGAGGCTTCGACTGGGCACATTTTCTTTTTTCTGGTCTTTACTGCAAACAAACAGACTCAAAACTTTAAAGTGTTTCATGTGGAGAGAAACTTAGACTCTAGCTGATCGCAAACGTGTATCACATGATCAGAAATGCAAAAATAGTAAAATTTAGAGATCTGTGCAATGATTCGTGTGTAGTTTTGGTGCTCGTAACTGTGATTTCTGACTCCTGCATGTTAATTGTGTGAATGCGCACAGATTTTCGTGTTGAAGTTTTCCCCGCAGGCCAACTATTCTAGCACTGACGTTTTTGCCTGAATCGACTGTTTTTCCAACAAATTCTCACTCTTCATCTCGCCAAATTCTGATGCTCGGTCAGAGGCCGTAAACTTAAAACTGTGACGCTTTAGGCGCCTGCATCGGTGCTGGTTGTTCAGGGACAGTGCGCCAATTTATCATCGGTATATGCATTCTGTCTGTGCAGTGATTTTACTTTCTCAGGTTTAGGGGGCGTTTACACGTCAGTGGTTCTTGTGTGAATCGTTCAACTTTTGTTGCGTTTCTGACTTTCGTTCACATAATAACGACATTTTAGGGGCTTAAACACGGAAACTTTTGAAAACTTCTAAAGAGTAATTCTTAAAAAACAAAACGGCAACCCTTCTGTCGCCTCTACAATGAATTTAAATAGTTCAATTTGTGATAAAGTTAAAGTGAATTTTAAAACTTGCAAGGTTCGACGGATTGCAAGTGGATTGGTCGAATTTCAGGGACTGCACGATGCATTAAAAACTCTGTAGCAACAGCTGGACAGCACTGTGTGTCTGATTTAATAAGACGAAAATAAGACAGGAGAGATAACAGACAGTATATAACTACAATTGATGTGCAAAGTAACCATATAGGAGTTTGACGTCATGCCAGAAATCCAAATCTAGGAAGTGTTCTGGTTGAAAAAAAACCCAAACAAACGTGGAAATTTTCCCCCAAAAAACGCACCATCAGGCATTTTTGGTTATGCTTGTTAAAAAATATGGAAAGAAACAGGCTTTATCTTTAAAAACGTGTCAATAGACACCAAAAAAAGGGCAAAAGTAAAGATAAAAGACAAAAATAACATGAAAAAATAAAAAATGTGATTGCTCATCATGTTCGTCTTCATCTTCCCTCCACCTTTCTATCACCCACCCTCCCTCCCTCCCTCTCTCCCTCTCTTTCTCTCTCCCTCCGTCTGTCTGTCTCTGTTTATTGGCAGCATATGCTTTTCTGCGTTCGGCCAAATTAAAGGGAGATTCCATTAATTTTTCAGCGCGGCTCCTCGGCCGTCGAGGTCAATTTGCATTTCTATCTTGCAGCTTAGCGGACGCTCGTTAAAAAACAGAAATGCTGAAATTGTAAATTGCAGAAAGTTTTTCTTTTTTTTTTTCTTCTTGGGAAAATCAAAGTGCAGTCACTCACTTTTTTTCTCTCCTACACACCCTGACACACACACTTTTAGATTTACGTGCCTTTATACACAAACACATACATGCAAATAGTGAAACTTCTGCACACACCAACATATGCATCCTCACACACACATCTCACACACGCTGTGTCTCCCCGTGTGTGTGTGTGTGCACTGTCTCCACACACACTCCTATAGGTGTGTATGTTGTTGTTAATTGGAGTGTGAGGTCCATGACAGCTATCAGCGGCTCATTCACTACATTAATGAGAATGATAGCAGCTTTAAAAAGACTGTTCCACACTCTGACCAAACTCATTAACACCGGCTCGCATTTAAATACACCCCGCTCCTCTTCTTCTCCTCTTCCTCCCTCTCTCGCTCTCCCTCCTTCACTCTGTCCATCTGTCTCTTGCTCTATTCGCCTTCTTCTACCAGCTCTCCATCTTTCTTCTTTCTTGCTAAGTCCTCTTCTTATTTCTGTCCTCTGTTGTCTCCCACTCTCTGTCTCTTTTTGTCTTCCCTGCGTCATCATCTTTGCACTCTTTAATCATTTCTCTATTGCTGTTTATTCCTCAACAGAAACGTTTCTCCTCCTCTCTCTGTCATTCCCACCTGCTTTTGTTCTGTTTTTATGTCCCTCACTTCTTTTCTTACGTCTTTCCTGTCATTCCTCCTTG
>NC_142189.1:1925000-1962500 GCF_026936395.1 Plectropomus leopardus | reverse complement strand
ACACACACACACACACTCACAAACACACACTCACTGTATCGCTTCTTGTCTCACTGTGATGGATAGTTGAGATTGTTGCAGATACTGACGGAGGAGAGCCGTCCTCTCTTCCTTCTTCCTCCGTCTCTTTGCCTCCCATCCTCTTTTCATCCTCCCTTCCTCTGTTGTCCTTCAGAGAAAGTTTTCTCCAAAATGTTTAAAAGTAATAAACTGCACAGCTGAAGTCCGTGATTGACAAACAAATGTGAAACAAAAAGAATTTGTCTTTTTTAGTCCCTTAGTAAATTAGGTTCTACTTTGGGGGCACCCAGTAGCTCAGTTGGAAGAGTGGGTGCCCCGTGTACAGAGGCTACGTCCTTGCTGCAGCGGCTGCGAGTTCAATTCTTGCCTCAGCCCTTTGCTGCATGTCATCCCCTCTCTCACTCCTCCTTTTATTCTTTAGCTATCCTGTCACAAAAATGCAAAAATCCTGAAAAAAATTATCTAAAAAATCAAAAAATTAGGTTTCAATTTCAATAGGTCTGCCCCCTGAAAGTCAGAGGCCCGATTCAACAGTTGGAGACCCTCAGTTGATTGACTTCAGTGGAGCCAGCCCATTCTCACGCCGAGCTCGTTAAATAGCGCCACTCTGTTGCGGCATATGAGTGTGAAGCCAAAAGCAACCTTCAGCGTCCATCTAGCATCTAGTTGGATGGCGTCAGATGAGAAGAAGCTAAGACAGAACTGCTCGCATTATTATGATTCAGTGCAGATGGCTGGAGGGCACCGGGCGTGTCCACATACATTCATCAACATGCATGCTGAATGCAGCTGCATGCATATGAAACACTGAAGGACAGCATCAAGTAATAAGGCTGCCAGTATAACGTAATTTAAGGTGCACGTACGTGCTTACAGGAGGCGCCGGTCAACAAACGATTCTGCTCCCTGCTCTGTTCCAAACACATGTAGAGCTCTCTCTCTGTTTGCTTGTGTGTCTGTCTGTCTGTGTGTGTCCGATTGTCTCTCTCTCTCTGTTTAGACACAACTGACAAATATGTGGAAACACTGGATGCATATTTCATCATTTATTATGATCGGATCACTTACATCATGTCTAATATAGCTTTTTTATCATTCTTAAAAGATTATCACTATTTTTAACATTTGCTTGCAAAAGAAATCAGACTAGACACCGAAACTATTGCCACAGATCGATTGCTCAACACTCTCGCCGAAAGGAAGCAGGCAGCGCTCCGTGAAAACTCAGCACTTTTCACGAGGCCAGTGTCAACCGTTTGTCCCTCTCACCTGACATACGAGCGGATGATGCAAAGAGGAGACATCCAAGCTGCAGAGCCGTCAGTTCGAAGCGACGTCAGTTAAACATGACGCGACACAAATTTGATGATGCAGCTGCGTGTCACGCCTCTTTATACGTCACGTATATCGAAAAGACTTCTGCAAAGGGTGCACCTGTGCAGCATCGCTCAAAGCTCCTCTCTCCTCGACATGCATTTTAGAAATTGAGATGTCCTTCAGGACGGCGCTGAGATCAATATTCGAGTCACAGGCAGGAGAGGAGACAAAAAGTCGGGATATCTCGGCCTTAAACTGTCTCTTGTGATGCTTAAATACCGGAGCGAGTTGAGATGATTGATGACGTGCGACATAAGCATCCTTCAAAATCCAACTCTATTTTGTGGTGCCAATAATCTGAATTCACTCTTTCATGAATTTTTACTTATTTCTTCTTTCTTTGTCATCCTTTCTCTTCATCTCCCTCCAGCCTTTGTTTGATTCCTACATGTTTTTTTTACTGGTGTGTATAAATTTTAGAAGATGCTGTACAGCAAGTAAGACATATAAGGGGTGTGCGTGCGTGTGTGTGTGTGCGCGTGTGTGTGTGTTTGCGTGTGCGTGTTTGTTTCTTCCTCTGCACCTGTGTTAACTTTTCTCTGCCGTTGTTGTTCATGCTCGCTTGACTTCACACACACACACACACACACACACACACCCACACAGAAGTGAAAGCACACAGAAAAGAAAGAAGGAATTGAAGATATGCAGAGACAGAGGGAGGAAGAGAGACAAAAGGAAAACAGGGAGAGAAAGAGAGTCTGAGATATTTGATCAGCTTCTCTTGTCAATTTTTAATTCTTAATAACTTATTGAAAGAGCTTCTGGTGCCTGCGATCAATACTCACTGTTCAGGCTGTGTGTGTGTGTGTGTGTGTGTGTGTGTGTGTGTGTGTGTGTGTGTGTGTGTGTGTGTGTGTGTGTGTGTGTGTGTGTGTGTGTGTGTGTGTGGGGTGCGTGCGTGTGTGTGTACTGGAGGTTCAAACTGATTTTGGCCTTTCATTAAAAGTCTGTCACCCTGTACAAGCTGCAGACACGTCTGCTGTTTTTGTGATGAGCGTTGAGCATTTATAGCTAAGCATAGTTAAACATTTTATATACGTTTATCATCCTGACAAACTCACACTCATTTATTTTCACTATTGATTACTGAATTTTTTGGGGGGAAAAAAACTACAAATGTGGAGGGTGAAGGCTTTAGTCCCAATTTCTGAAAGACTAACTAAATACTTAACTAAAATAAAGAAAAAAGATAAAAACAAAAAAAAGAGGTTAGGCAAGAGATACATTTTGGAATATTAAAATAAATCAATTGTATATAAAAATTAAATCAATAAAAAAATTCCCATTATACCTATTGGCTAGTCCTATGGAGCTAGAAAAATACAAATAAATAGCCATATAAAATAAAATGAAGTGCTGATTGAAAACAAATTCAAAGTTGCATTAAACTAAAACATTTAAAAATAGATTTGAAAACAAGTATACAAGAAAATTAAAAAAATAATAATTGTATATAGACATTACATTTATAGTCTTAATTATAATGTAATTATATATGAGTGTGGAGAAAATATGAATAAATTTGTAGATAAAATAAAAAAAAACATGCAGTTCAATAAAATCTTGATTGCTCTTAAAAATTCAAGTTATTGACTAAGTAATTTAATTTTGAAGAAAAATTAAGATTACATTTTTGGAAAAAAATAATATAATGTTGACTACATTTGGGTCATAAAAAAGGATGTAAGGTTACAGAAATGCACTTCAGGAAAAGAAAAATTTAAAAATATGAAGGCTTTGTTGTCTCACTGGATTCTCAATTTCAGAGATAATGTGTGTGTGTGTGTGTGTGTGCATGCGCGTGCGCGTGTGTGTTGGCATCTGTCACAGTGTGTACTGAGGCGATGAATGTTCATTCCTACTACACACAAACCACACACACTCCTGTTTCCCTTTTCTCATTCTCTTTCAATTACTCTCTCCCTCTCTCTTTCTTTTGTCTCTGTCTCTCTCTTTCCTTCAGGGCTTTGTATATATGGGTCAATGGAACGCACACACGCACACACACACACACACACACACACACACACACACACACACACACACACACACAGACTCTCCGCCCCCCAGCGTGTGATGGCGGCGTGGTAAATTAAATGTAGAGCTATATGTTGCCACCATCCAGATGACAAATGATGTGTGGTAATCGTCTTAGCTCTGATAGCAGCCGTAGCCCCTGGCAACGCGACACACACACACACACACACACACACACACACACACACACCTCTGACAGTGTGTTTGTTTTGTTTGACTGCATTTGTCCTCCGTTGTACGAGCGTCTGTGAACATATGTCTGTCTATATTCATTTGTGTGTGAGTGTGTGTGTATGTGTGTTTCCCTTGTGTAATTTGTAGTGTTTGTTTTATTTAGGTCAATTTTGTGAAAGTGTGTGTTTGTGTTTGCGCTGATGTGTGTTTGTTTGTTTGTACATCATGAGTGTGTGTGAGCTGTTTTCCCATTATTTTGATTTTGATGCGTCCGTTTCTGCTGATAAATGTTTCCTCGTCGTCTGCATGTACACCTGCGTGTGTGTGTGTGTGTGTGTGCTTGTGTGTGTGTGTGTGTGTGTGTGTGTGTGCCCTCTGTGTGAAGGTGTCATAGCCGGCAGACAGAGCGGCAGCAGCAGCAGGAAAAAACAGGCCTCCAGCAGCAGATAAGAGCTTCCTCCAACTTTCCTCCGATAAAGACGATTCCTGTTTATTTACATTTAAATAACACTCGTCTTCTCTCTCATCTTTCTATCTGTCACACTCCTCCTCTTCTTCTCTCTCTCTTTTCTGACAGCTGTCGTCTTGCTTCTTCATCCACCTTTTCTCCATCTTTCTCATCATTTGTTTTGTCAGTTCTTTGCAGTTTACATCCTTTTTCTTTTTCTGTGAATTGAAGAATCAGCGATTCATTGGAATGTAATGGAAATAAAGTGTCAGGGAGAAGAGGCGTCACGTGAGGAAAAGTGAAATATCAGTCAGCTGAAGTGTCAGCAAAGTTTCAGTGAAGTGAGATATGAGTAAACCGGAGTCTCAGTGCAGTGAAGTGGTGCTGAAATAAAGTTTTGGGAGGTTTTAGTGGAGTGTTCGTGTGTTGAATTGTCAGTAATGCCTTGTTATCCGACCTCAGTCATGATTTTCAGCTCGCCAACAGTTTTCTGAGCTCCCTGACAAAAGCTTCACATCAGAAGCAAATCAGCGTTGGCTCGGCACTCGAGCGCTACATGTGAACTGTTCAAAGGCGGGAAAGGCTTGTGGTCACATCATAGAAGCTTCCTAGATATTTAGAAAATAGGCTCATTCGACATCAACTGCACCTCGTCTGGAGAGTAGACAGATGGCAAGGCAGTAACAGCAGGGGGTGTTGACAAAAAGCAGAAGTCGGGCAGTTCCCATTAGGGCTGGACGATATGGCTTTAAAATATTATCACGATTTTTTAAGGCTTTCTCCCGACACCATATAAATGTCCTTTAAACTAATGCAAACTACCATTATAATAACTTTTAATAAAATACAGTTATAAGGAAGTTAAACGAAGTACTTTGATAATGATTTTTTAAAAAATTGTTAATTAAATAAATCAGAGCAGGACCCATGGTGCTTTTATTTTGAAGGACGTGGCTCATGTCAGGCAGGAAGTATCTGTCTTTTTGCTGCGGACCTGAAGCTTCTGGTCAACAGTTGGATGTTAGCAGACAGTTAAATAGATACTGCGGCGCCTTTAACCTTGGGCAACAAACTAACAGCTCTCAAGTTCATATTTTATTAATATTTGCAAGTTGCACTGGTGCTCCGTGGTTACACAATTTGACTAGTCGCAATTGGAGCTCTGCAAATACGAACACACGCCTTACCGCCACTACCACTCTTTACCGCTGTTACCACAGCGTCGATAAACCTTATGATTTATTTTCGGTTAGCTGGTAACAAACTAACAGCTCTCCAGTTCAAATATAAAAGTATTTGCAGATAGCAGTCATGCCCCATAGTCACAAAATGTGATGAAATAGTCACAGTCTGGAGCTCTGCAAAAGCCCTGCTTTGTGTGTGTGTCTGGATTCAGTCAGATGCAAATATAATCTGCATGTGTTTTGTAGCGTTCACCTGTGATCGATTCAGGCCGTCTAAAAGGAGACTTAATTTCTGAACCTGTCAGGGACCTGAGTGAGCGAGGCACGGGTTAAGAACAGGAAAGGTGGTGCTGCAGTGCTTTTTGTGTGTTTGTGTGAGCAGTACAGCGTTAAGACCACTTTGAATGTTGTTGAGTGTCTGTGGCAATGAACTGAAGTGTCAGGAAATAAAGACGAACATATTTTGTGTTTTCAGTTTAGCTCTTTTGAGAGGGGACATTGCAAATTGCAAGTACAAAAAGGCCTGTAATTAGTCAAGAGGCTTTTTTTCAGCTGCAGTCCTTTTTAAGGCTAAGGTTTCACAAAAGGCTAAAATACATCAAAGCAAAAACACAGTTTTCTCAAAAAGCTGGTGTTCATTTTCTATTGGATTAATAAAGACACAGTGGATGGATGTATGGAAACAGATGAAGGGATGAATTGCATGGGGATGTGGAGGAAATAAGAAGAAAAAGAAAGCTTAAAAAATGACGAGACAGAAAGATGATAAGATAGGAAGAAGCTGAAGCTTTGGCAATATTGTTTTACAAACATTCGTGCCAATAAAGCATATTGAATTGAAAGAAGCAGGGGCGTTTATTTGCTCATTTTTTTTTTTAATTTTTATTTATTTTTTTTTTTTTTGCTCAACTCTGGCACCTTATTTATTCTTAAAAACTGCAGTTTTTTAAAACTTCCAGATTGATTATTAATTGTAATGTTAAAATGATGATTTTTAGTCATCATTAGTATTACTTATAGAAGCAGTACTTTACAAATCATTTTAAAAAATATTGACTTGGTTGCAAAAGTAGATAAAATTGCAATTTTGGTCAACAATATCATTCTGAGGCATTAAATGCATGAACAGAATGACAGGTTATTGGATCTGTATTATTATTATTATTATTATTGTACCTTTTCATAATTTTGAAATATACCGTACATATATTAAAATTTGGGGCTGTGCTTAAAATATTTGGGGCTGAAGACTCGGACGCCTAACAACGCCACTTGCAGTAAATTTGTCAAAGAGAGATACAGTATGTGGACAAAAGTATGTGGACAACTATGTCCAAAGGAAAAGCAATAGAGAGAGAGAGCGATGAAAAATGAAACACTGAATCGAGAGAATGAGTGTCAGGGCGCCGGGTGGCTCAGTTGGTAGAGCGGGCGCCCCATGTACAGAGGCTGTGTCCTCGCCGCAGCGGCCGCAGGTTCGACTCCAACTTTGGCCCTTTGCTACGTGTCATCCCTTATTCCTCCTCCCTTTCACGCTATATCTGTCCTATCAAATAAAGGCAATGAGTGTGAGCGGTTAAGGTATGACAGTGAAAAGAAAGAGACGGGCGAATGACGGGGCTGAGAGGAGAGAAAATAAAGAGATAAATGGAGTGAGAAAGAAGGAGAGATTACTGAAAGTGAGAGGGAGGGAGAGAGATGAGTGGCAGAACGAGGCAGACGGACAGAGAGAAAGAGAGAGTCTCTCTAGTGTCAAATGAAGAGATAAGAAACTAACCCTCCCTCCATCCCTCCATCTCTCTGTTTCGCTCCACAGAGAAAATGAGTGGGAATCCCACAGGGAGGCCTTAATCCATACTCCCCCTCTCCCTCTCTCTCCCTCCTCTCCCTGTCTGTCCTTACCTCGCTCGTCCTCTCTGTCAGAGTAAATCTCTCCATCGGAGTGCTGCTGGCTGAATGTAATGATCTGCTCTCACTGCTGTCACACTCACTGGTCAAACTGGAGAAATCAACTCTACTTAGGTATAAATTGGAAGTACTTTTATTTTACTTGAGTACAGTGTTGCCAGATTGGAAAAAACTAGAGGCTCAAAATTATCCTTTTTTGAGAAAAATTATCATGAGAACAAATAGGTTAAAATGATAAATTTATTAAACAAGTATTTAAACAACTCTTTTTTAACACGCCTACAAATCTGCCCGAACTACCTTAGAGAGAAGCTGTTTCTCAGTCCTCTCAGTCTGCACTGGCTCGACGAATGAAAACACAGATGTACAAGCCAGAAAATAAGTTAAAATGAGTCCTGTAAACTAAACTAAGTACTTATTTGAAGTGTCACGATGGTCAAATTATCGTACATACGGCAATTTTGGAATTACAGATCGCACATTGTACAGAGGGCAAAATTATCGTACAAATAGGATAATTATCGTACATCTGGCAACACTGCTTGAGTATTTCCATATTTATACTTTTCGACACCATAAATCTTGTACTTTTACTGCACTAGACTTGTCTGACAGCATTAGTTCAATCTGTTCGTTTTGTTGGATGTTTGTGATAAACTGAAGTATGAGGTGTGTCTTTGTGTGTTGAGAAAATTTTCCTTCTTCAGCTAAAAAAAACTTCTAAAATCCTGTTTGATCAGCTGTAAAAATTAAATTAAAATAAATTCTTACTCGTCAGCGTTTCATGCACACACGACTGGCTTCTTCAGGCTGCATTCTCAAGTGACGCGTCCCGTGCGAGTTTCACGTGAATGCGCTCGTTGCCATCTGGCCGTCTGCCAATACATGATGACAACATCATTGCTGTCTGAGCACGCTCTCATCTGACGCCATCCAGCGGCGATTTGGTTGGACGTGGAAGGAGGCTTTTGGTGTCACACTCGTACGCTGAAAGCACTGACAGAGCGGACGTTTTTGGCGAGTTCAGAGTGACAATGGGCTGCTAATACAGACGCAGCTGCCCATCACGTCAGGATATGACGCATTAGGTACTCTTCCTGCATCAGCTTTGGACATTCAGGGACAACATGTCAATTTATGCTTCATCACATCATCACTTTTTTTAAATTAAATTTCTGTTTTCACAGTAAATGTGCAGTTTTTGTTCATTTAATACATAGTATTTTTAAAATAAACTCACTAAGTAGAAAAAAACATTTTTTAGGAGGATTAGTCTTACATTTATGGAACAAAGCACTTGGTTAGGTTTAAATAAGTTGTTTTGTAGGTAATGTAGTGTCACATGACAAATGTCACCACGCCATTATTAAAACAACTCAACTGACTTTTGGTTTCACACCGGACACAAACAGCGGACTCCAGCCTGATAGTCCTGAGCTTGTTTGGCACTCGCTCTTTATACTACAGCATTTGCATGCATGTCAGCAAATGATGCAGCCTGGCTTGTCTCATATCTCCACTGAAGTCTTCCTCTGTGTCCAACGCTGATGCGTCACTGACATCGGGATTTGACAAGTTTGGAGGGAGACCAGATTGTCCTGTTGAAGGTGATAGTTTGATTCCATTTCCTAAAAGGTCCTTAATCTCTTGTGACTTCTGGTTGGATGAACTGAATCAATCAGACGTGTTATCTTCAGCTCTGAGCACCTGCTCTAAGTGGAAAGGAGATTTTGGCTCCCTAGAGCGAGAACACATAGATATAAATTTTCTTTGTGCAATCAACATAATGAACTTGCACAATTCTTAGTGCACTGTGTCCATGGCCCTTTAAGACTTTTTATAGTTGGAAATGGCTGTGACTGCTCCTTTTATTGACTTTTCTGTGTTTTGATTGCTGTTTTTGGTGGCTGGCCGAGCTTGCTGCTTTTATTGACACTTTAGATGACTTTTGTCGACACCTTTACATAGAATTTCATAGAATTTTATTGTTGATTGGGATTGCTTTGAACCAAGTGTGGTTGTGTGCTACCACGATGCTCTATGTTCCTATTTATTGTATTTTGAAATTGTTTGTACCACCAGTCTGCAGACCAAAATCCCCCTTGAGGGATAATAAAAGCTCTGAACTGAATCTGCAAACCTGATGGTTGAACTAGCTGAAATCTCAAATTATTAGATTAACCCGAGCACAAAGGTCTCAGATGCTGCAAACTTCAACCGGGAGCCTTTGTTGCACATCCCTTTCTTTCTCTTCTTTCCCTGCCTCCTTCATAGTGTCTGCTGTTTCATAAAAGGCAAAAATACTCAAACAAACAGACAAACATGTGAGTCTGAATTGAAACTTGTTGGACAAACTGCAGCGTCTGAATTGAAAGTGACTGGGTCAAATGGGCTCGGTGGCTGAACTGAAGTGGCAGCGAGACTTTCCATCTCTCAGCGCCTCTGGCATTTCCTCCGGAGGGCCTGGCTCAGGAGAGACACCGTGTGTGTGTGTGTGTGTGTGTGTGTGTGTGTGTGTGTGTGTGTGTGTGTGTGTGTGTGTGTGTGTGTGTGTGCGTGCGTGTGTGCGTGCGTGCATGCGTGCGCTGCTGGCAGGGACATCAGAGCAGAGCTGGGCATGCATCCCCTCTCTGTCACCCAGTTTATAAAGCAGCACAGAACAGTATAAACCAGTCTGTGTGTTATTAATGGGCTAACGTAGGTTTTACTGTAAATGATGAATAATGGCTCCTGCTGTGGAAGTCCAGCAGAGAGGAGGGAGAGCTGCTGCTGGACCAGCTCTCTAAAGAGGAAAAATAGCCGGAAAAAAAGTGTTATTTAAATGCTTTTATCACGCAAGCTGCTCCTGTGTGCATGTGTTGGCAAGGAAATAACATTTAATACAAATGAAAAGGAAAAAAATAACAAAAACAGTTGGCCCTAAGCCTGAAACGTGCTGATATGGTTTTGGTGATGATCCCGATGTGGTTTTTTGCCACAACAAATTGTTCTGTATTCATGTGCTGGTGGGAAAATTCCCCAAATGGGACAAAGTTGTGTTCATGTGGGGGAAACCAAAACCTATGACATGCAAGCTGCAATTTGCAACATGAGATCATTTCCTCTGTTATTTCAACACATTTCTCACAAATGGATCTGCAATTTGGGAGCAACAATTATTTGTGAAACATGGCGATGTCACCATTTGAACTGCTCGCAAACTTGTTTTTGCGACTCGAACTAATAATGTTAAGATCAATTTTGACATTTGGTGAAACATTTGATTTATTCACTGCCAGTAGAAATCTGCAGTTAGAACTTTTTACAGACAGAAAATCGTGAACCTGATTTATCGATGCTGTGGTTTTGAACACTGATGTCGGACAGTTGGTCCACCACTGAAACATTTTTTTAAAATATGGGATAGATTGCCGTAAATTTGGTTTAGACTTTCATGTTTCCCTTCTGATGAATTGTTGTAACCTTGGTGATCCTTTGACTTTTTATCTAGTGCCATCATCTGGTCAAAATTTCAATTTGTTTGATTTGATTTGTATCTGAATAGAGTAGTGCAGGAATGAGTCCAAAAACCTTTAAATTAATTGCATGCACTTCAGCACACATTTCAGCACTCCCGGTCCCCTTATCTTGCAGTCAATGAGTTTTTTTGACTGTGTTTTGTGGTTATAGGCCTGAAATAAGTTCTGTGGTTAACACAACCTGAAGAGATGTTCACATTTTGTTCTACAACATAAAACACGTCAAAGCAAATGCCACACTTTTGAATTTTCAAGTCTTTACGTTTCTACAAAAAGGTGGTTGCTAACAAGTGGCTATATGAGACCACATAACGTTGTCATGCCGATCATGGCGTTACAGCCTCGTGGTGGTGGTGATGTGAAGTCATGTGACTGTGGTGTAGTTCTTTTAAAGCTTAACATTAACTCTTTAATTATGATGATTGAATGGAGGCTTCAAAAATTCTAAGTGTCATTTGTGAAGATTATCTGCTAGAAATGTCCTAATATTTAAGAAATGTCCTATATTCCTAGAAATTTCTTAAAACACAGAAATTTCCTAAAATTCCAGAAATGTCCTAAAATCTGAGAAATGATCTAAAATCCTGGAAATGTCCGAATGTCCTAGAAATCTCTTAAAGCCCTAGATATTTCCTAAGATCTGAGAGATTCCCTAAAATCCAATAAACATCCTAAAATCTCTTAAAACCCTAGAAATGTCCTAAAATCTGAGAAAAGTCCTAAAATCTGAGAAATGTCCTAAAAAGTCTGAGAAAAGTCCTAAAATCCCAGAAATGTCCTGAAATCCTAGAAATGTCCTTAAATCTTAGAAATCTCTTAAAACCCGAGATATGTCCTAAGAGCTGAGAAATTTCCTAAAATCCTGGAAATGTCCTGAGATCCTAGAAATGTCATAAAACCTGAGAAATATCGTCATATTCTAGAAACATCCTAAAGTCCTGGGAATATCCTAAAATTCGAGAATGTCCTAAAATCCTGGTAACATGGGACTGCTGCAGCTGCCCCCTGGCCTCCTGTCATTTTACAAAAGTGTCCCCCAAACAAAGCGAGCTAAGTGTCCCTGCTCTGGGGCGTGGCTACCTTTTGATTGACAAGTCGATACCAGTTTGGTGTCCTCGGCTCTTCAGTCGGCTTCACCCTCTTGTCCAAATGTGGCCACTTGTGGCTCCCAGATAGCGACATCCAAAATGCGAAAACTCGAAAACTGGAGCCCACAAACCAGTGGGTGATGTCATCGCAGCTTCGTCCACTTCTTCTCTGCAGACTTTGGCTCTCACCTTTGACTTCCCTGAAGATTCGAATCTTTTCACACACAGTTTCATCTTTTGCATCTGATGATTCAAGAGTTTCATGTTCATCCGAGCCGTCAGGGGTGAGAAAATGAATGAGACTTTTACTGCCAGAACCCGAATTAACACTCTGCTGCTCTGTAAGACAGCAGCTGTACAGAGTGAATGAATCCTGTAGGTGTGTTAGTGCAGAGAGAGAGGAGAGGCAGCAGCAGTCACCCAGGCTAACCTCTCTCTCTCTCTCTCTGTAGATTAAAGGAACAAAGCAGACAGCCTTTCTCTAGAGAGCGGGCCACTTCAGGGCCAACCCCCCCGGCTGTTTTAACACACACACACACACATGCACACACACTTTCAGTCTTTCTCTCTCTCTGTCTCACACTGAGCAGTGACTCCTGAGTGGAGGAATTCCCATGCTGTCATGGGAAAAACCGTCGCCGGTCTGTTCTGAGTGTGTGTTTCTGTGATCCTCTGAGTGAGTGTGTGTGTGTGTGTGTGTGTGTGTGTACTCTTGTACTTGTAGCCTGGTGAGGGTGTTGTGTGTCCGGCAGGAACCTCTCTCTTTACAGTGTTGGCTCGTTTTTGTTCTTTCATTATTGTTTTGAGAGGAGAGGAGGAGGTGCAGAACGTTCTGCAGGAACACGATGTCTTCTGTGGATTCAACAGTTTATTTGAGTTGACGACATGTTTAGAATAATATTTGTGACAAAGATACTAATATTAATTTTAGCTTTTTAATCCTTGGCTTAAGATATGAACAAGTTGTTATCCTACAGGCCCATTTCTGCTCACCGTTAGTCTGCGTACATGTCGTCTGCAATCGGGCATGTTTGCAGAAAGTTTAAGGATACGGATGAGCAGAGCAGTACCACCAGAGATCATGGGGGCCGTGCAGCATGGTTCAAGTGAGTCATGGCCATAGCAGCAGCCAGTTCTCACTCTGACGTTGTTGCTTTGTCAGTAGTTTGGTGTCAGATACCGACTTCCAAGCCGCCTTTCATGGCAGCATGATACGCCACTGGGTGGCCTCAGTTTGTAACGCCGCTGAACAAAACCTTTCCCTTGGTTATGATATGCTGCCAGTCAACTGGAGGAGTATGAAACATGGCAGGACAGGACCTGATGCTGGACAGGACCTGATGCTGGACAGCACCTGATGCTGGACTTCACCTGATGCTGGACTTCACCTGATGCTGGACAGGACCTGATGCTGGACAGCACCTGATGCTGGACAGCACCTGATGCTGGACAGCACCTGATGCTGGACAGCACCTGATGTGGATCTATGTCTCAATGACATACCTGATGTTGGACAGTGTCATCACATGTTGCCGTTTTGCAGTGGACCTCAGTGTTTACATATTAGGCTCTAAATATTGTTCTGCGTCTGCTGTTGACATTCAGGGATACATGATGTCAACACAAGCACATGGTGGGATGACGCTGCACGTGGTTATGTTTAGGCAACAAAAGCTCATGGCGACCAACACCGGGACATCGACGTAGTTTGTTTATGCATCCATCCATTGACATGAATGGTAGCTTTTGGTGTCTGGATCTTGCACCGAGAGCTCTGCAAAAGCGGCAGTATTTGACGACTCTGGACTGAGAACGGGCTGAATTTATCCACATTTGGTGCTCTAGTGTTTGTGTGTGTGTGTGTGTGTGTGTGTGTGTGTGTGTGTGTGTTCATGGTGACGAAGGCGACTGTTTGTATTTATGAAATGATAAAATAACATCACACAATCATCAGTGTTTTATTCATCTCTTCTTTGATTGCGTGAAAAACCTGCTGCTGAACCGAGGGGCATTTAACACACACACACACACGCACACACACCTCACCCCACCGTCCCTCCGTCCCCAGCCCTCGAGGCCCCCACTTGTCCTCTGTCTCTTTGTCCTTTAGGCGTCTAATTGGGTGCCTGTTTAGAAAAGGAAGGTGTTAAGTAGGGGGAATTCCCATAATGCTCTTTTATTGGGAGAGGGGACAATGGGGACTAATTGGTTCCTATTAGGAGATAGAAGAGAGAGAGAGGGGGACACTTAAGGCATTTAGAGGGAAGAGCAGCATTATGGGTAGATGGTGTAAGTGCGTGTGTGTGGATGTGTGTGTGAATGACGAATGACTAAAGCTGAGTGTTTTTGGATTGTCTCTTTTCTTGTGGGAATGACAGAAAACTCTAAATGTGTGTGTGTGTGTGTGTATTTTTGACATTTGTGTTTTTTTTTGGAACATCAAATTAGTCTGTGTGTGCGTTTGTGTGTGTGCGCGTTTGTGTGTGTGTGTGTGTGTGTGTGTGTGTGTGTGTGTGTGTGTTCATGCGCGCGTCACTGTTAATTTCATTTACAAGTTTCAGGAACGATCTCAGCAAGTTGTTTGTGTTTGTGTGTGTGTGTGTGTTTGTGTGTGTGTGTGTGTGTGTGTGTGTGTGTGTGTGTGTGTGTGTGTGTGTGTGTGTGTGTGTGTGTTTGTGTGTGTGTGTGTGTGTGAGTGTGTTGTTTATGTCATTGGGCAATTGTAGAGATGACTCAAATGTTCCCTGTGTGTGTGTGTGTGTGTGTGTGTGTGCTATGTTTTTATGACTTTGTGAGGACAAAAAGCTGTTAACATGGTCACACTGTGGGAAGTCAGTTTGAATGTGAAGACAGAAATTGGATTTTGAAAATGTTTACCGTGTATTGAAAGACTGAGATGTTTGCGGTCAGTTTTAGGATAAAACTCAGTGAAATAAAACAGTTTAAAGTCCTCAGAATATCCTGTAAAACTGCAGCATGAGAGTTTGTGTGTTTTTTTTTGTGTGTTTGTGTGTGTTTGTGTGTGTTTGTGTGGTGATCTGTCTCAGACATTGACCTTCAGTGTGTGAGACTGAGGATGAAAACAACACTAAAAGAGGACAAACGTCTCCAAATGAAAAAGTAGCTAAATAGTTCTAAATCTTGCCAACTCTGTAAATTTTATAGTAATATTTATATATGTTGACTTAACCCTTTCAAACCTACAGCAACATCACTTTCCTTGTGCTGCTTTCAGATGCCTTTCACAAGTATTTAAACCTTTGAACCCTAACCCCCATGGTTAAGTTTAGGAAAAGAGGCACATGGAAAGGTGTAAAAAAAAAAAAAAAAAAATGAAACACTGAATTCCCGCTTGAAAGTCTGGGGTTCGTTTGGTCCATTCTCTGCTGCTCCCGTCAGCTCTATACGGACATCCGTGCTCCTTATATTTTGTAGATACTGGCAGCATTTTAACTTGACGCCGTCCAGCGGTGTATCATGCAGACGCAACTGGTTCTGTCCAGCCGTGTTTTTAACTGATGCCGACCATCTGTGAATTATGCTGCCTCGGCAGGTGCCGTCCTGCAGTCTGGCGGCGTATAATAACACCCCGACAATTTTGTCCAGTTGCATTCTCAGCTGACACCACCTGGCAGGATATCATTCAGCGGAGAAAGGCCGAGATCGATAAGTTTATTTTGCCATTTATACATGCACAGGCAGTACAGGTACACAGGAATTACTTTTGTGCAAGCTCCGAGTGGTGAAAAAAAGACAGTACAGAGGATGCTCTGTGCTCTGTGGCTTTTGAAATTGGGATCTTACACCAAAATCACAGTGTTTTTTAAGGCTTCAGAATAAGAGCAGGCTGAAAAATCTTATATTGATGCAAAATGGCAAAAGCAGCTCCAGCTGATCCGATTTTCTTTTAAACTATTCTGACGCCAGCAATAACATATTAGGGCACGTTTACCGAAGTATGTGCAGCTGCATGTAAATGGTAATATTAGTGGAATATTCATTTTCATTAGCCATGTAAACAGCTTAATAGCAATGTTGTCTTTTTTGGAACAAGGGCAATAGCCTCAGTGTTTTTTGTATATGCAAGTAGTCAGTGTGTACTCATGCAGGATTTGTGTCTTTTTTATGATAAAATAACCTGAATATGATTCCTGCAAACTTCTCTGCAACAAGTGTGTGTGTCATGCATAATGTATGAGTGTTCCTGCGTGTTTCGGCGAGCGTCTGTGTGGTCGCGCGTATGTACACGTCTCCGTCTAAACATGCATGTGTCAAAGTTCAGCCTACTCCGCTCCCTCTTTTTCTCGCGCACATTTTTCTTGTGTGATATTTTTTCAGGCGCTCTTCTGTCTCGCTGCCTGGGCCTCCACATTAGGCCAATTTAATTAGAAGCCTTTCAACAGAACTAATTAGCCAGCTACGCTAGCCGGGCTGAATGAGGGGCGAGGGGAGGTGATTGAAGTTCTGTTACCCAAGGAGAGCTTTGTTTAACGGTTTGATTCCCACTTTTCTTAATTTTTTTTAATACAAAACAGACTAATGGAATTTGAGGGAGCTGGTTTGCTTCAAAAGACTTTGGGTCGGGGCGGGAGGAGTGATGGCTGCTGAAGAACCGTCTCACAAGGCTCCATTTGAATTCCTGCGTTTTTAATTAAGAAGCTCGGAGGCTACGACATGACTGATCATCCTCTGTGATAGTCTTTGTATGGTAAAGATATTTCATTTGTGTTCGCAACTCATCTGTTTAATTGGCTCCGACTCAGGAAAAGAAGTGATGATGAGATGCGAGGGGACATTTACCAAAACACATGATCGGGTGTAACTACGTCCTTGTGCTGCTCTGGATGAGCGCCTAACAGGAAAGTTGGCTCGGATGAAAGTTGACAGCTGGGTGGTTCAGAGCAGGTGTGTCCCTGGAAGAGTGAAGCACTTTTGATTACTTTACTCGCTGCTGCTTTTTAGCTGCATTAACTCGACTCTGCAAAGGGACAAAATCAGCCTGCATGTTGGTCCAACACACGAGACGACTCGTGGACGGATGACGGCCTCAGAGGGCCTCAAACAAAGTGCGTCTCACGGCGTCTGATCCTCTGTCGGCGTAATGAGTTGATGTCACTTAACTGTTTGAAACAGGGATTGACATCAGTTTTCTTGTGCTGTGTTCAGATGCCTTTCACAAGCATTTAACCCTTTGATACCTGAACAAAGTGGTTTGATTTCTTTAGAAAACATCTAAAAAATAAAAAAAGGCAATAATGAAACTTGGCAAGAAATGTCCCACAAATCGCAATAAATAAGAAAAAAGTAATAAGAAAATTACTTAAAATTTTGCTTAAAAAAGAAAAAATGCTGAGAAAACATTATGGTATTTATATATATTTTTTTTAAATTATGTGACAGAAAAAAAGTTATTTAATTTAACTTTTAGAATATTTTTCAGGTAATTTTCTTGTTTCAACAATGTTTTAACAATCTTTTGCTAAATTTTGTGCCATTTCTTAAGTTGCTCATTGCTTTCCCCCCAAGTTTAAAAAAATAATAATAATAATCAAGCCAATTTGCTCCATTCTCAAAGGGTTAAAGGGATAGTTGTGGATTTTTGAAGAGGGGCTTTATGAGATGCATATGGTAGCTGAAACAGTTTGCAGAAACAGACGAGGCCCACAGCTCAAATTAAAAAAAAAAAAAGTCTGATTTTACAGCATGGAGAGGCTGCATCATAAATTTTCTGCAGCTCTCCAAAACAGAAAATCTGACAACCACGTCCACTTTACACTATGATTGTGATTGTGCAGAAATGAGAAACAGGACGAGGTTTGGACATCTCTGCGAGTTCTTCATTTTTCAGTTCTGCACACAGACACTTATGTCACCTCTCACATGAACAAACGAGTGCTTGAGCATCATGAATGTCCTCGAGGAGAGACAGCGAAGACTTGCAAAAAAGTCTGAATTCTTGACGAGGGATGAGGTATGCAGCCAGTAGGAGAAAAAAAAGCTGTTCTTTAGTGTCATAAACCGGTTTGTGCTTTGTTAAAAAAAAAAAAAAAAAAAAGCACCAGTGTGTTTAAAAAGTATTGTTTTAGGACTGGAATTGAAAAAAAAGATATCCAACCTTAGTGATGCATTCATTCTGAAAGTGAAAATGTCAAAAACATATTTCAAGTTTAATATAAAATATATCGTCCTCCAGGCTCAGGAGGACATTTTTGAGTTTTTTGGGAGAGCTGCTTGGAGACAAAAAAATCTTTAAATCAATAAAGTTATCTTTAGGGCTAAATACTAAAAGATTTACGAAAAAAAAAAATTAAAGAGAGGAACCCAAAGAGAGTTTGCCTCTGGCTCCAGAGTCTGTGAGACAGCGTTCAGATATTCCGAATGTTGAGACGTGTGTCGAGATACCAGCGTTTTCAGGGTTGAGGGTTCAAATCCCTCTAAAACAACCACACACTCTGTGTATTCACAGCGCGCAGTGTCTGCAGAACCACAACTTTACAAAGCAGAAAAGAGAAACGGACAAAATACAAAGCATGAAATATGAAATGTTGACTCACAGCAAGACAGACAGAGACAATCGACAATCACAAAGTCAATTTCTAGACCACTTTTCAAAGTTATAAAACTGCCTCCCAGACAAAAAACAACTGTAATACAAATGCCAATAAAATAAACAACACAAAGAGCAGACATGAATTGCAAACGCAGTTAGAGAAAAAATATACAAACACTCGCAGAATGAAATGAAATCAAACAGGTAAAAGCAATTTACTTAAATTAAAAAGTGTTTTTTCTGTTTTTCTGGAAACAACAAGGTGTCGTTTTAATGAGGCGACAAAACGCACATTTAATTGAAGAGGTTTAATCTAATAAATACTAGCTGCAGGAAAGTAATATGATGCTCAAACACACACAAAGTGCAGACTTACAGCAGATCACGTTTCCAAGTTACACACACACACACACACACACACACACACACACACACACACACACACACACACACACACACACACTCAGTCCGTCTGAATCCAGCTCAACTGTTTTGACAAAATGCTGCTAATGGAACGAAGAGGAGCATCGTCCCTCCTCCTCCTTCTCCTCCTCCTCCCACCAAAAACAAATTAATTTTTTCTCCGCTCGCTGATTAAAAATGTACCTACCACATGTGGCTGTGAGCCGTGTGCAACAGGAGCCCAATATGCAAATCTCACCCTTTTTAAGACTTATCTACATATCAAATATTCTCCAGGCTTCACAAACTCTGAGATATTGTACGCTGACCAAAGGCTCGGGCGTGTGTGTGTGTGTGTGTGTGTGTGTGTGTGTGTGTGTGTGTGTGTGTGTGTGTGTGTGTGTGTGTGTGTGTGTGTGTGTGTGTGTGTGTGTGTGTGTGTGTGTGTGTGTAGACAGCGGTGTGTGTGTAGACAGCGGTGTGTCTGAGCTCTCATGTTTATCAAAGAGAAGCAGTTATATCTGAGAGCGCTGGATGGCCTTGTGCTGCCAAAGCTAATCACAGCGATGTGTGTGTGTGTGTGTGTGTGTGTGAGGAGCTTGTTATTGCACTGAGAGGTGAGGTGGCACAAGCAGAATTAGCGGCAACGAGCTCCGAGTGTGTGCATGAGCCTTTTTCTCTGCACACGTGCATCATACCAAATGATGATGTTACGTTTTTTTTCGGCTGTGTTCTGATTCTGAAATGCTGAAGACTCGCACCCCGCGCTCAAATATCTGCTGTCGGCTGAATACAAATGAGTCAGTTTGCTGTTTGTTTGTGTGTCGACTGAACAGCAACGAGTTACCAGCAAATCATGTCAATGAACACTCAGATACTCGCGGTGCAATTTTCACTTTTAGCAGTGGTAGTTTGACGGCGGGTCTGCAATTGGGTATAATCAGTGAAACCGTAATGAGATCGTTTTTAACTCTGACTGTCCGTCTGTTGACATTTTAAGATTTCTAAACACGCAGATCATATTTGGTATTTTTTTTCTTGAGGATTCCTGAAATACCCATGGTGCACCACACACTTAATTTTGTTTCTTCAGGTGGAAGAAAAAAATCTTTTATCTCAGTGTGAATAAAACCTCCTTTATCCTGATCCTTTAGTCAGCTTATAATTAAAGTGAGTCGGCATATTTTAAATCAGTTTGGTGTAAATGTCTTTTTTTATTTGTTTTCTGTCCATTAGATGATGATGCACCAGTGGTACATGCAGTGAATCTCAGTGGCCTTCAGATAGAATTATTCAGTGGTGGCATTATATTTATTGAATATTTGTCCATTTTAGTGCTACATTCAAGCTTCATATGTGACACTTGCTAACAGTTTTATTTCTCTCCGGTTTGATCTCGATGTTCATCACATTGTCAGCGAGCTTGAAGGTTTTCTCTCCAAAATCAAACCTTGAGTGAGACTTAAGTCAGTGATTCAGGTGCACACGCTGCTTAAATCAATGAAAAGTTTTCCTTGAAGGTGAAAATCCTGAGCCTCATTGTTCTCGGTGAGATAAAACTCCTCGCTCTGCCTCCATCCGTCTGTCTCTGAGTAGCTGCAGCTTGAAGCAGCGGAGCCGCTCCTCTCTTTATTACAGCTGACAGTTTGTTTATGTCTGGTTTGAAGCGTTTATTTTTACAGCGTTTTACAGCTTCCCTCGGTCTCCTCGGCTCACTTCTCCGACCTCGAGCTGACTGCTGCTTGTTTAGACATTAAACAGATTCAGACCCTCGGTGCCGTTACAGCAGCAGCAGCGGAGAGCACGGCTCCGAATCATCTGGAAAATTACCATACAAGCCTTCATACCAAGTGACACTGATACCAAAGCACAGCTTCATTTGAATATCACTCATTAACTGGATCAGAAGGTACTGACCCTAAATAATATGAACTGATACGACTGATATTAATACGGTTATACGATTTGTAAAATAATGATCAAGTATTCTTTTTACACTCCTGTGATCCTAAATAAGAAACATTACAACAAAGGACCAAACCTTATAAGTACATGAGCTGGAATTTAGGAACCCGTAGGGACTGTTTGGTGCATTTTACACACTTTTCACTCTTAATTTTTGATAACTGTCGCTGTGTTTATGCATATTGCACAAATTTTGGCAAGATTGTGTATTTTTGTTTGATCTTGGAATTTCCAGCGCGGCTCCTACAGTAAGTCTAAAATACACCTTTGTGCTCCTTATGTTACGCTGTCATCAGCAACATTTTAACCTGACGCCGCCATAAGAGAGGCGTCCATTTGCTGAATACGAACGTGTGACCTCAGTGACGATGAATGAGTTGAACCTTTAAGTGCTGGCTCTATGTGTGATGATCTCCACAGGTTGTCCGGTGAGATCAGTATTGATGGTGATGATAATAATAGTTTACACACTCATTTGCATGTCACTCATTTCTTGCTGGTTAGGGTATCTGTGAGGTGTGGTTAGTTCTCATAGATGCACGGGATAATGATTCAGGTGAGCAACAAAGGTGAAATACAGACCAGTAAGTTGCTGTTGAAGAGCAACAAGGTGGCAAGACTTCCTATTATCACAGCCGATTTTCTTCGTCATATAAATATTGTTTGTTACACCTATTTTTTTGCAGAAAAGTATCTTTTTCCAACTGTTTGAATACGACTGGATTTCTGCAGTCGCTAAGCTGAAGGACGTCCTCTCTGCTCTCTCAGCGTCTCCTCCCTCTTAGTAACTTTCCGCTGAACAAAATCTAAAGTTATTATTATCCTTCAATGAAGCGGGGATACAGCGGGGATTTGAACTCCCTCCTTCCCCTTTAAAAGGTGACAGATCGAGGCAGAAGATCTTAAAGGGACGCCGAGTGTTGGCTGCGTTCCCCACCGCTGTAAGGCAAACTCTCCACCTGGTGAGTCTGCAGCAGCACGAGCAGCGTGATACCAGTGTGTGTGTGTGTGTGTGTGTGTGTGTGTGTGTGTGTGTGTGTGTGTGTGTGTGTGTGTGTGTGTGTGTGTGTGTGTGTGTGTGTGTGTGTGTGTGTGTGTGTGTGTGTGCGTGCGCGTGTGTGCGTGCGTGCGTGCCCGCCCGCGCGCGCGCTGAACAGGAGAGATTAATTGCACAAAAGCGCTTGTGGACTGACGTCAACTTGTGTATCTGTGTGTGTGTGTGTGTGTGTGAGCAGCAGTTCTGAACAGATGCAGGGAACTAACTGTCAAAGAGAGAATAAATGTGTGTGCAGCCGTTTGAAGCATCTCTGGTGGCGGAGGATGTCCTAGTTTCAGGACGATGTCTCTCATCTCGACGTCGAACGTGCTCCCACCACTTTAGGAAAACATTTATATATCAACTGTTTTGACATTTTCTTAGTTGCGTAGCTGAGTTGAGTTTTACTGAAAGTCACTCTGTGAATTGATGCAGGGCTCCGTTTTTCCTCCGAGTCCCTTCACACATTTTTCTGATGCTTTTGAGCACAGTTATGGAAATAATAGAGCTAAAGAAAGATGGATATTTTTCTCACGAGTTGGTGGAGACCAAATCGGAGATATAAATGGACAGAAACACATCACGTTGCTGTGTGTCTGCTGGATCCTTAAATTGGCAGCAGTTTGCTCCCACGTTGGTGAGACAAATTTTAAATGCTGATACATCAGGGATTGGTTTTTCTCAAAATTCAGAGACTTTACTTGCAGCTTTCCTTATATTTTGCTCATGAGGACTTGTGGTTTGACTTGGACATGCTCTTCATGACCAGAGACTTAACTTGGACCTTCTCTTATTAACTTGAGATTAACTTGCCTTGAGACTTGTTTCCAAAAGACATGAGACTCTTCTCTAGCAGGTTCGTCACATGACCACTGTTCAAGACCAGCAGAAGCCATAACAAGTTGAGTCTTTAGTGTCTTTCCAGTGTTTTTTTAGACTTGAAAAGCTGTTACTTTTTTTCTGAGATGTTGGTTCTTTTCCATCCAGGATTGTGCCCCCAAAAAGCATCAAAATGATAATTTTCAACCATAACCAAGTGATTTTCGTGCTTAAATCTAACCACATGTTAACCACGGCGTTTTTTAAACATAAAGTTTCATTGTATCCACTACATAATAACAGATATTACATATCAGTACTTTGCAGAAACGTACATGAGATGATGAGAAGATGGCGCCGCAGCACGTCAGAGGAACAGTCCCACCATTGCGCGTGTTACCTGTTGCATGGCAACGTACAATGCCAACATTATTTTCTGACACACGCGGTGTGTTTACATAAACTTTGAGCTCGACTTGGTTTCTTCTTGACTGACTCGAGGCTTGACTTGTAACTTGATTTGGACTTGTCTAAGTTGAACTGAGACTTGACCTCAAACACTACGGCTTTGACTTAAGACTTTCTTTGGCAAGACTTATCTGACTTTTTGTAAATGACTGAGACTAAGTTTTAAGGACTTGAAAGTCTTACTTCAACAAGACTGAGACTAGCGAGTTGCTTTGACAGAACTGAAGAATTATTTTGTGTTTTGCAGTGGACCTGAAACTTGACTTATCTTCAAGGACTTGAACCTTGACTTAAGACTGTCTTTTAGCAGGTCTTAAGACTTTTTGTTATTGACTGTACACTCACTTTTAAGAACGTAAGAGTCACAACTAAAGAAGTCTTTTGGATTTTTTGCAGCTGACCTGAACCTTGACTTTCCATTCCAAGGAGTTTGGACTTGACTAAAGGCTGCATCAAGACAAGGTCACAGGTCAAACCACAGTGACAATGAAGACACAGAAATCATAATTCAGATGTTGATGAGCTTTGAAGCGCTGGAGGACTCGGATGTCGAACATCAGTTGAGACGAAGTGAACGTTAACTGGAGGCTTTGGAGTGTAAATGGACATTTGTTATGCAGTTTAATCTCTCGCTGGTCTCCATGACGCCGCCGAGTTTCCTCCAGCCGAGCCTGTCAGAACGTTTCAGCCTGACAGCCTGACAGTCTGTTTGAGGGGGGAAAACACACACAAACCCAATCCACATGACTACATTTTTCACTGCAGGGGTCTCAGTAAATGTGTGTATGTGTGTGTGTATGAGAGAGAGCGAGCATTAGAGTGTGCATGGGGCGATCGAGAGGGGGTAAGAGTATAAATGTGCGCGTGTGTGTGTTTGACAGCTCGCGGCATTGATCAGAAGATAAACCGGCAGCCTTTCTGCTCCATTGTGGCAAGTAATGGTTATGGGAGCATCCAAACACACACACACACACAGTTTCGCTCATAGCCAGACTGATATATCGTCAATGTTCGTGTGACTAAACTCAACAAAGGCGCCGGGGATAAAATCTTTATAACACTGACAGTCTTCAACTTTTTTTTTCCCATCCGCGATCTGCATTTGGATCACTGAATTTCATCTCTGTCAGTTTTGAAAAAGTGTGACAGCTTTTCTTTCAAAGTGATTGATAGCAGCAAATCAAAACTAATATTGCTGCTTTTTCAAGGACAGGAGGGAACTTGTCCTCCGTGGACACGATGGTAATATTTTTACAGGCCGGGATTCTCATAATTTAGAAACACTGAATGATACATGTCAGACGAGGATTTTCTCGATCTCTCTCCAGATGGCTCCCTGCAGTTTTGAAATAATCTTCAGATAAATATTTTCCTCCTCGGGGGGTTTGGTGGAAGATTGAAGATCAAATACTGCAGCATGTTTTATCGGTAGAGTCGTGTCAGAAACGGTCCCGTGTCCCGGGATGAGTTCGTACCTGCAAAGAAGTTGTGATCAGATGGTGGTCAGAAGTATTTTTGATGCTACCTGAAGAGTTAATGAGCTCTGTTAATGAGCTATAATGTCATCTAATAAAAGAGACAGCATTACGTGCAAAATTATATATACAAGAAAACATTTTTATTAAAAAACCATGAATAGTAACTCTGCTGGGTGGGTGAATCAGTTATCAACCATAACTGAACTGAACTGAATTTTTAGTAGAATAAAAATACATTTTAGTCCATCAATGTTTGGTCCAACAGAATATGTGAATGCAAAAGATGCAAAACTCCCCGTATGATACGTGAGCTGAGCAGAACCGAGTTTGGGAAGTGAGGATGTTAACTTTATGAAAATTAGCTTTCAGTGACGAGTAATTTAATAATTTGAAGAAATAATAAATGACTGCTTGTTTTGCCTCTTCGGTGGGGATAACTGTGGCCGTTTGCAGATTGTCCGTATGGCAGTATGTCCCAACAAAAAAGTGATGCCATTTTATATTGTATATGCAAAAAAGGAAACGTCATGTTGACCTCATAATGTTATGCACATTTTTGGCTGTTACTCAATGTCATAAGTCAGGAATGGAAGAGGAGACATTTGGTCAGATGCTGAATCGGTGACGCTGATCTTGAAACTGTGCTGACTGTGTCGATCCTCTGTGCTGATGGGGGGAAGACGTGTTGTTTCTTGTGTTGTTTATAACATATTTTCAAGACATTATTGTCAAAAAAAGTTTTTGTCCTCGTCAGTTATTTATGTGTCTATATGTGTATTTATCCATATGAACAAATAGTGAATATATTTGTGTATATATACACAACACAGAAAACTATGCCATCTGTTACATCCATAGACTTCTAATCACTCACATAAATCTAGTTTAAAGGCATGAATGTCACCACATTTTTTATACAAACACACATTTCCTTTAGTGGTGTTCATTCAGTCATTTGTTGGAGTGGGACTCTGGTAATAACTTCACTGAGGAAGAGTTCCTGCACACACACAGATACACACACACACACACACACACACACACACACACACACACACACACACACACACACACACTCAACTTCTCTGCTCGCAGCCACAAAGCAGCCGTGACAGAAATTGGGCAGCAGGTTAATAACTACTGCCCATCCTCACAGTGCCCAGGGCCACACACACACACACACACACACAAACACACACACACACACACACACACACTGCAGTCACAGTCACAGACAGCATGTCCAGGTACTGCAGATGATAAAGTGTTAGGTCTTGGTATTGAGTCAGTGTGTGTCAAGGATGTCCAGCTCTGCTCTATTTCCTCTGTATGCTATTAGATTAAGAAACTGCCACACACACACACACACACACACACACACACACACACACACACACACAGAACCACACACACACACACACACACACACTGAGAACAGCTTCGCTCCTGGTTTCTCGATTCTGTTGGCTTTTCGTCACCATCTCTTCACCTCTTAACATTCATTAAACGTATTCAGAATTCGGTGTGACACGATCAGCAGCACGCTTTTTCTTTACTTCCATTCCCCCTCCTCCATTCACAAATATGGTCTTAAACACTAGAAATGTGACAGGATGCTATTTGTTGTGAGTCAAACCTCTAAAATCCCCCTCGGACAGGAGAGGAGATGGAGTTTTCGAGGAGGAGAATTGGTTGATTCATGGTTTCATGCAGCGAGTCGTAAAGCTGCTCAGTGTTGTGGGTAAACAGGTGAATACAGAGAGCGTCCGTCTTCCAGTCAGCGCTGCGTTGAATAATGACGCACATTAGATATAAGAAATAGAGGATAAAAATACATCACTACATAGAAATACTGCAGTACTTCACACCAGTCCATCACACAGAGAGGCTGTGGCGATACTGGGTTAAATGAATCATCAGTGGGAATATTATTAACTGCTCAAACAGGATGAGAATGGGTTAATGAATTTCAATAATAACATTATAGACATGTTTCATTTTCTGTTGCTGTTCGTATAAAAGCCTCAAATTAGAAACAAAAAAAAGTTTTGCTTTACATCTGATATTTTGCTCTTCTCAACACATTCTGCAAAAAGACAAAAATAAGCGAGGTGGCCATTGGTTCCTGCTGACGATGTAAATCTATAAGAAGACTTCACAAATGTACAGTTTCAGTTTTTAAAAGGGTTTAGTAATTCTCTTAAACAGCTGGTAGCTATTTTTTAAGCCAGCGTTACTCGAAAAGATTTAAATCGTGCATTTGTCAGGGATTACTTTCATTGGCGGATTAATCCACATGCTTTTGTAAAGAATACTGCAGTTTTGTTGCCTTTGGTAAAGCAGAACCTGACCATTAGTTAAAGGGTATCTAAGAACTTTAGACTTTTTTGCCTCAGGTGGCATATACAGTCGATATATGTTCAGGTGTTAAGTTAGGCCTCTGTTAATCTGCTTTTTCACCCATGTCAAAACTGCCACATTAGGCAGGCGTCCATCACAGTTTTGCACAAAACTTAAGTGATATTTTCAAAATTTTGGTTAAACACAATTGTGAGATGATTGCAACTTCTCTCTCGATGTTATGCGACTTCTCCTCCGGTGATAACATGCCAAGAAACATGGCAATGGATGTTCAAAACATTAGCAGGTCACGTGCAGTGAGTGACGTCGTTCTTTATTGGACTTGCCGACCACGTCAGGGCTCTGTAACACAATCTCACTCCGACCTCGTTAAATACTGACGCTTGGTCAGGTGACCTTCCACATACACCTGTGACGTTTTAGGTGTCCTTCCCACGTCAAGCTATGACGTGCTGGGATGCCGCTACAGAAATGCATGTGGTGGGATGATGCAACCCGAGAAGAATCCTTGAATTGCCTCGTCTTGTTTACGTTGGCGAGATCTCGGACGTTGAACATGTAGGGACGTGGCACGTTGAGCAAGCGAAGATATGAGTAGATTACCCCCTCTGCTGTTCAAAAAGTGTATAGCAGTTCATTTTTCATTTCATAAATTTTAATCTCGCATGCTTTTTATCGATTTTTAACTGCCTTGCGATGCATCGTTACATCCCTAATGAACAGCTATATATCAAAAAAATCAGATCTAGAAAAACGTCTGAATGGCGCACTGAGGCTTTCAGTGTGAACACAGTGTTGGTAGAGCGAATATAAGCACATAAGGTGCAGCAGTAACCTTCTGTTAAGGTGGTATTTGTGTCTGTTTAAGGGCAAATGAATAAATCCTAATCTAACTGTGCTGATGTGGATTTTAGGCCTATAAAGTGACGTAAAATCCGGTCTTGTTTTGAGGTGGAAACACTGCAGACTCTCAGCCACGGCGTGCTGAGAGGAAAGAGAATTAGCTTCAGTTTGTCTCCACATTTTCTGAACTGGAGGTTTTATTTGTCCTCCTCCATTGTGTGAAGGCATTTTGGAGACAGAGAGACAAATTGTAAATGTGGAGAGAGGAGGAGGAGGGAGCGAGGAGCGATGGATGGAGAGTCTGGGAGAGAGAGAGAGAGAGGGGGAAGTTGTGTGTGTGGGCGATGGACGGGGAAAGATAAACGGCTCTTCTTTGATGGTGTGAGGCGTCGATTGAAACGGCGAATAAAGGCCGGCTTTCATCAGCCAATGGGCTGTTAGTGACACTGGGGGAACGAGCCAAGCCGATTGGCCCGCGGCCTGAGAACACTTCCTGGGCCAGTAAACTGCACGCTCTGTCACCCCTCTATTCTTCCCCCTTCATCCCTCTCTCCCTCTCTCTCTTTCATTCATTGTCTCTCTCCATTAATTACTCTTCCGCTCTCTCACTTTCTCCTCTTTGTCTCTACTTCTCTCTCTGTGCTGTTGACGACACCTCCCTCACCCTCTTCTGCTCCCTCTCCTCCTCTTTCTGCCTCTCCTCATCCCTCTTCCTCACCATCTTCCCTCCCTCCTGAACTCCTCGACCTCCTTTCCCTGGATCCTCCTGTTTCTCCTTGTTTCCTCTCTCCTCTCCTACGTCCTTCTCTCCTCGCATCCTCTTTGTTCTCCTCTTGACTCCTCCCTTCTCAACTTTTATCTCATCTCCTGTTCTTTTTCTCTTCTTCTCTTCTGTCTTCTTTCATCTTCTGTCCACTTTTCTCCTCTCCTCCCCTTTTTCTCTTTTTTGTCCTCTCTCCACCTTTCCTATCATCTTCTTTCCTCTCCTCTCCTCCCCTCTCGCTTTCTCTCCTTCTCTCTTGTTTCCTCTCATCTCCTCTCCTCGTTTTTCCTCTCCTCTCCTTTTTTTGTCCTCACCTTTTTTCTCCTCTTGTATCCTTTCCTCCCCTCTCATGTCCTCTTGTTTCCTTCTTTCTCCTCTTCTCTCCTCTTCTTTTCCTTCTCCTTTCTTTCCCCTCTTTTTTATTCTCTTTGTTCATCGTGTCCTCTTCCTTCTCTCCTTTCCTTTTCCTGTTTTTCTTTCCTTCTACTCCTTAAAACTTTCTTCTCATTTTTTCACATCTCTTTTTGTCTTCTCTGATTTTTCTTCTCTCTCCTTTCTTTTCTCCTTTGGTTTTTCTCTTCCCTCTTTCCTTCATCTCTCCACTCGTCCTTTTTCTCATCTTATGTCTCCTTTTCTTCTCTCTTCTCCACTCATTTACTCTCATCTTGTGTCCTCACCTCCTCCTCTCTTCTTGTTTCCTCTCTTCTCTCCTTCCGTGTCTTCCCTCTTCCTCCTCTTCCCCTCTTTCCCTCCCCCCATCAGAGAGTGAAAAGTGAGACGTCATCTTGTCGCGTATCAAGAAAACATTTTCTCCTGCAAAGTGTTTAAGAAGAGTGCACGATGGAAAGAGCTCGAGAACGGAGGGAAGAAATGGAGAGAGGGAGTTAGAGATGGAGGGAGGGGTGCAGGAAGAAAAAAGAGAGAAAATCATTTTGCTATGAAGTAGAAAGAGAGAGGGAGCGTCGCTCGGCTGCCTCAGAGATCGATTGCTTTGCGGAGCTCCTGACAGGTGTAATTGTAAGGGCGTCATCTGTTCTTGTTTGCACAAAATACATTTTTTTCCCCCACTCTCTTTTCTTTTTTAGTTTTTTTTTTTTTTCCTCAGAAGCCGTGACTGTAGAGACGTGGAGCGCGGCGTCGCCGTCACCGTCGCCTAATCTTCCCGCCATCATCCCATTCTTGCGCTTGCCACCGGACAAATCCCCTGTTATTTGAACAGATGGTCGGAAATCCATTCTGGTGATAAGTTGCCTCTAGTTAGCATTTAGATTACCTGCAAAAATGGAACAATTTACTACTCTGCCTCCCAGCATAACTTCCTCCCCTCCTCCTTTACCTCTCTCGTTTTCTTCACCAAGAGCAGCCCCCCCCCTCTCGCTACACCTGCCACCTTTGGGTGCCCCCTCCCTGCAGCTCGCTGTCATCTTTGTACCGGCTTTGACTCATTTTGTAACAAATTACAGCGAACTTTGACGAGTGTGTTAAAGAGTCAGAGGAGGGAGGGAGGGAGTGAGGGAGGAGCTGAGGAAGGAGAGGATGAAGGAGTTGATAACAGAGGAGAGAAGAGGAAAGGAAAGGAGGGGTTTAAGTAAAAGAGAAGAGGCAACGAGGAAACAAAGAGAGAGAAGGGAAAGAGGAAACCAGGAAGAAGGGCAAAAATAATAATAATAATAATAAAATAAAATTAAAAAAAATATTTAAATTCACAAGTACTATCAACTTAATTATTTCAATTCCTAAAGCTAAAATTTTTATTTTTATTTTTATTATTTCTTCTTTTTTGGTCAAATTATTTTTTCTTTCTTTTTACTTGAGATTATTTTTATGTCATCAGAATGTCATCTGCGTCATGTAATTTAAAAATATATATATATACAGTCTATATTTGTTTTAAAAAATACATATACACATATAAGCAAACTTTGCTGAACCCAGAACTTGCGTGCGGGAGTTTGGTGTTTGCTTCGCGTCTGAATGTGATGGTTTTTTTTCCTTTTTCTACTCCTTAGCATGTGCCTCCTTCCCCTAATGCGAACCATCTCTGCCAGCATGTGTGGTCGACGTCCTGCCGTTGGTTTCCATGTGCTTTTGTTCCCTAAACATAACCGCGTGCAGCGTCATCCCACCATGTGCTTTTGTTGACATCAGGGTAGCAGCATCCTGGAACATCAACTACAGACACATAAAACGTAACATGTAGACGTGGAAGTCCACTGCAAAGCGGCAACATGTGATGACTTTGGATGAATTGGGATGAGAGTTTTAACTTTTCCTCCTTTGGGTCCCCTTCCCTTCTTTGCATCCTGTATCAATTCGTCACCATCCTTCTGTTTGTCTTCCTTTCCTGTATTTTTTCCTTGAACTCTTTACCAGACTTGTTAACATTTATTTATTATTCCTTATAAACCACTCTCTCCTTCCCGGCCTCTTACTTTTTCCTCTTGTTTTGCTGCTTTTTTAAACCCTTTGCTTCAGTCCCATTTCTCACCTGCCTCCTAAATCTATTTATTTTCCTTCCTTTTCCCTCTTTCCCTTCCCCTGTTTCTTATCATCCTTTACCTTCCTTCAGTCACTCTTCCTGTCCTTTATTTCCGCCCTTCTATAATGACCTTCGTGCTCCTTATATTATGTCATTACCGTCCCGTGGCGTATCATAATGCCGCTGCAGGAGTAACATCGGTTCTGTCTGTTAGTGGTGTATCATGCAGACACAGACTTTTGGTGTCGGGATCTTACACCGAAATCAGTGCAAAATCAGCGGTATTTGACAACTTCGGCGTGAGAACGTGCTGGAAAGTGAGAAGAGCGATGAAGGCAAAAGAGATAAAGAAAGAAAGATGAGATGGAGAGAAAAAGAAGAAGAGAAAATATGTGAAAATAAAGAGAGGAGACAAGAAAAAATAAGGTAGCTCCCTTAGTCACTTTCTTTTCCTTTCTTCCTTCCTCTCTCTCTCTCTCCCTCTTTTAATCACTCTGTATCCTCCCTCTTTTCTTCATCTTCTCCACTTACATTTCTTTCTCTTTCAAGTTCCCTCTCCTCTCTCTCGCTCTCTTTCATCAGGGATAATTTACAGGATGTGTTTTGTGTTGATATATTTGTCTGAAAGAGTGTGGGTCTGTTAACACATACACACACACACACACACACACACACACACACACACACACACACACACACACACACACACACACAGATCCAGGTGTGCGGCTGAATGTGACAGATAGCTGTGTGTTCCTCTGTGTATCGGCATGTCTTTTCCTGTGTGTGTGTGTGTGTGTGTGAGTGTGTGAGACTCCTTCCTCGCTCGCTCCTCTTCTTCTCTGGTATAAATTATGTGTCACTCGTCTCCCAGAGCTGTGATGAGCGTCTGATTTGCATAATCCAGTTAGAGGAGTCAAATGGCGCTGTCTGCTAGCAGATTTGGCATGGTAGCCCCAACGCTAGCTTCATTAGCATGGACCATTACAGCCTGGATTTAGCCTGACAGAAACACACACACACACACACACGCACACACACACACACACACACACACACACACACACACACACACACACACACTCTCTGCCACATCTGGCTCACTCACTCGATGTGTGTGTGTATTTGCATAGCTTTGTGTGTGTGTGTTCAGGTACATTTATATTGATTGTTTTCATACTGTGTGTGTGAGTGTGTGTGTGTGTGTGTGTGTGTGTGTGTGTGTGAGTGTGTGTGTGTGTCCATGTCTGTGTCTGTGTAATGGATTTTACAAGTTGATACAATCACCTCCTGCACCGGTTACATCTGCCTCATCTACATGGTCCCACTGAGATCTGTGTGTGTGTGTGTGTGTGTGTGTGTGTGTGTGTGTGTGTGTGTGTGTGTGTGTGTGTGTGTGTGTGTGTGTGTGCGCGCGTGCGTGCGTGCGCGTGTGCGTGCGTGTGCGTGTGTACAGTATATACATACACACTGTACAGGAGCTCTTAAGCTAAACTGAAAGCTCAGTTCATGTTCGGTTGTTGCTGGTGGCGAAGCCTGAGGACGATCGATCTGTCCGACACTTCGCAGAGAGAGAGACGTCTCACTTCCTGCTGTCCACATTAACTCACATTTACTGATCACATTTTTGTCCCTCAGAGGATTAACCTGATATATTTTAATGATGCTGCGATATTTCGTGGAACGCCACCCTCAGGACAAACTACCTGTAAGGATCTAACAGAATGTGAATCGTCAGTTTGTTGTCTTTGTGTGTATTTATTTATTTTTGGTAATAGAGTACTCAGGGATGATGTTTCTGTCGGCTGAAAAAAGATATGATGTTTCTGAAGTCCTGACAAAGACCGGCAGTGGTCCAAACATTTGGCTTTTTTAATGATTTATTATTAACACTATTAAAAAAAAGCCTTTTCCGTATAATTCCTCCCTCATTTTCACACTTTTGGAGCGCCTGGATTTCCCGCTCGTTTGATTCCCCTTTTCCATGAGCACCCGTTTGCGACCTGTGTTTGTTTGTGGTTTACAGAGCAAACAGCTATTTTTCTCCTTTTTCTTTTTAAAAACATTTGTGAAAAATAATCTTCACAAATGAACACCATTTTTAGGATTAAATGCAGAATTAAAAGGCAAACGTAAGGCTATAAGTGAACCACACTTTGCCCATCTAGCAGGGAACGTTCCCACAACATTGGCTAACGTTCCCTACAAGTTGCAATAAAGTTCAAAGAACATTTTAAGGATGTTTATCATTACAAATAGTGTTCCTGTGAGGTTAAATGCTGACTAAGACCTAACGTTTTAGCTGCAACGTTGTGAGGGTGTTTTGGTGATATTGAGAAAAGAACGTTCTTTTTTATAAATCGTTCCCACAACGTTATATGACAACAAAGGGAGAACATTTTCAACATTTACTGAGGACTGAGATTATTGACCTTTTTCTTTAAGATGAAAAAGCAATGTGATATATTAACAATAATTAATTTAATTTATTATTATTTTTTTTTTTTTTACATTTTTTGACGTTTATAGAGAATGTTGCCCGCAGTTTAATTAAAACGTTCTGGAAAAATAAAGAAAAAACATTGAAAATGTTTCTAAAACATTCAGTGGTTGCATATTAATGTTCTTAAGATGTTTTTAGAACCAAAGTAGTACATTTTGTCAGTCGTAGTACTTTGGGCAGCACTTGCAGAATTGTCCACATTACTTATCAGTCTGAAATGTTTAAATCTTCTAATCCACCTCTGCCGCTCGGGTGGTTTTGGGAAATCAAAGAGTTCTCCGAGTTTTGTGGTGAAAGTCAGGTTTGCAGATGCCACGATTCCCAGCTGGATGTGTCTGCACTGTCTTCATTTACATGCATTTACATTAGAGCTATATCTGCTCACTTTTCTCTGTATTTCTGTTCTTTACTTTTTGCTTTTTGTTGTAAAACTGTTTTTTCAAAGTTGACCTTTAATTAACGAACCATCTTTTGTCTGGAGAGATTTCAACTTGGTCTGTTTTGCTTCCCTTATGGTGATTTCTCATGTATTTTTTTACTTTTGGAGAACACAACACAAAACACATCCTAGTTTAAATACTTGTAGAACTAAAAATGATTAAAATGCAGTCGGCTAAATTTAAGTTTTAAAGTTTTTTCCCTCTCAGGTTGATTCTGAGGTAAAAATCAGATCCAGTGACATCACAGCTGCAGTGTTTTTGCCGGTAGCTCTGCTCCCAGGACGGCATGTTAAATTCAAAACCATCACCGAGAGACAAGAGCAGGTCGTTATCCCCCTTTGCTCTACAGAAAGTACCAAGGTATTATGATGGTAACATCAGTTTTACTGACCAGTGGCCATCATGCAAAATGTGCAGGATGAGTCATGTTCATCAACTCCTGCTTCGTGTTTTTTTTTGTGTTGTTGTTGTTTTTATTGCTAAGAGCTATAACCTATACCCAGAAAATACTTTTAATCTGAATAAGACCAAATTTAACCCTTCAATTCAATTCAAAGAAATCAATTTCTTTCAAAAACATAGAAGAGGCAATAAGCAACTTTACAGCTTCAAAAAAAATGGCCCAAAAATTAGCAAGAAATTAGTCAAAATAAATAAATAAATAAATACATAATAATAATAATAATAATAATAATAATAATAATAATAATAATAATAAAAAAAACTTCGTTCCTACCCTCACCTATGGTCATGAGCTTCGGGTAGTGACCGAAAGAACAAGATCGCCGGTACAAGCGGCCGAAATGAGTTTCCTCCGTAGGGCGGCTGGGCTCTCCTTTAGAGATAGGGTGAGAAGCTCGGTCATCCGGGAGGAGCTCGGAGTAGAGCCGCTGCTCCTCCGCATTGAGAAGAGCCAGATGAGGTGGCTCGGGCATCTAATTAGGATGCCTCCAGGACGCCTCCCTGGTGAGGTGTTCAGGGCACGTCCCACCGGTAGGAGGCCCCGGCGAAGACCCAGGACACGCTGGAGAGACTACGTCTCTCAGCTGGCCTGGGAACGCCTCGGGGTCCCCCGGGAAGAGCTGGACGAAGTGGCCGGGGAGAGGGAAGTCTGGGTTTCCCTGCTTAGGCTGCTGCCCCCGTGACCCGACCCCGGATAAGCGGAAGAAAATGGATGGATGGATGGATAATAATAATAATAATGATAATAATAACAATAATAATAATAATTAATACAATGAAAAAAAGCAAAAAAAGAGAAAAGAAAATGACCTTAAGAAAGTGCAAAAAAAATTATAGAATAATAAAATTTATATATTTTTCCAGTAACATAAATATGGTTTTCTGGATTTTTTCCCCTTTTTGGGATGATATCTAATGATCTCCCTGCAGCTAATTTTCAATACATTTTTTGTCATCTTTCATTTATTTATTTATTTATTTATTTATTAGCAAATCAAACTAATACTATATATTTTTTTTACTGTAGCCTAATACTCTCAACAAAAGAAAATAAAAAACACACTGTAAATTTAACTGGTTTAACTGCTTATAAAAGGCATCTGAACGTAGCACAACAAAACTGATGTCGCTCCAGGTTCTGAAAGGTTAAAGGTAAAAAATGGCCTTAAATTTTAGAAATGCTTCAAAAAACAGCTTTAGTGTGTGTGTGTGTGACTTGAGTTTTGAGACTTTTGGTATTCTGTCTCACATCCGTCCTGCTGTTAACCTGCACTTTAAGGGACAGACGCTGCAGAGCTCGATGATCCTCTGGAGGCTTTTAATGAAAATCAGCACGGCTAAAAAAGGAGATTTTCTCTGTGAGGATCGATACAGTTCACATTATTAATACATTAAACTGTGCTCTCAGAGATGCCTGATGATAATTCCCAGAACCACCCCTGTCTGCTGATAGTGCATAGCATGGTTGCCATGGTGATGTGCTGTGGCGAGCAGTATGGTTGTCTGGGCGACTGCAGAGGTAAACACAGCATACAGCGGGCGGGTCACAGATCCATCATGGCGGCACGGGTTCCTTATGAGGGTCTGTGACCTCGGATGTCACCTGATCACTGTCACACACACACACACACACACACACACACACTAATTCACTTACAAACACACACATTAACACACACACACACTGTCCACCTCCAGAGGCGGCCACGTGGTGCCTTTATCGTGTTTCCTGTTTCTCACCGCTGCCCCACAATCCTTCAGTCTTCCCACAACAGGAAATTAAAGGAGCGTGTCGCGGCGCCCCGAGCGCCTCGACTTTTTGATTTGTACGAGCTGCTATCGCTAATGAAAATCAGCGCGGCGGCTCCGGACAACGGGGGCCGCTGATAGAGGAGCGACTTGTTCACCACACAACAGCCGGCGTCTCCCAACAAGTGAGCGCTGTAATCGCCTGGCGAGGGAGGAGGAGGGGAGGATGCCGGGGGGGAGGAGGAGAGGAGGGGAGGAGAGGCACGATGCCCCTCTGATGGATGCAGGTTAACAGAAGCCTTCAGGTGTAAATACAAACTGAAATTTTGATAAAGACTTTTTATGTGTATCGGTCAACAAACTCAGACACATCGAGACGCTGCAGACTGAAAATAAGACTCTGCTGTCCTTCTGACTTTTATTTTCCTCCTCCTTTCTCCTGTTATTTATCTTTTAACGTTTAGTTTCTATTATCTTGTTACTCGTCGTGTGTCTTGTCGTCTTCCTTCTTTCCTCATTTTCTGGCTCCTTTTCTTCCCGTTGTCCTTTTTCTATCATCGTCTTTCCTCTTTTCCACTCTGCAATCTCTTTTTTTTTGCGTCACCATTCAGTCTCTGTTTCCGCACTCTTTCTCTTCCTCTGCCTTTTTTCTCTCATCTTTTCTAGTTTATAATATCTCCAGTCCCATCACGTGTCTTCCCAAGTCATCACATGCTGCCACTCTGCAGTGAGACTTCTGCGTCTCCATACTGTGCTTGCGGTGTCCTTCTGCCTCTGCTGTGGACAATAACAAGCACATAGTGGGATTACACTGCATGTGGTTATGTTCAGGCAACAAAACATGGCAACCAACGCCGGCAGCGTCCCAACCTGACGCCGTTAGGCGGCGTATCATGCAGACGTGACAGGTCACGTCCAGCCATATTCTCGGCTGACGTCAACCGTCCATGTAACATTCTGCCGCGTCAGGTGCCGTGCAGCTGTCGGGCTGCGTATAATAACACCGCAAATGGTTTCACTTAGTTGCGTTAGCTGAAGCCATCCAGCGGCGTATCATGCAGACATGAAAGGTAGCTTTTGGTGTTGGGATTTAATGTAAAAAGTACCTTCAAAGTGGTTGTTTTTGACACTTTCTGAATGAGAACAGGCTGGTTTGCCCCCATTTTAACCTGAACCAATACTGAACCAAACTGTACTTACTTGCATAAACTAATAATTTCTACTAAGTTTTGAGGGAAATTGTTAAATTATTTTTTTATAAGATTCAAAAATGTGAGTACTTTTACATCAAATTCATTGATATTTATTTAATTTGGAATATTTTCTTATTGATTTGTTTAAATTTTATTCATCCACATTGTGAATAGAAGCTCAAAATGTACTTAAATTGTAAAACAGTTTCTCTTTACCTGTCTTCTTTTCCC
>NC_142189.1:1905000-1915000 GCF_026936395.1 Plectropomus leopardus | reverse complement strand
ATCCATCATTTTAAACACACACTCTCTCCCAGATAACTGTATTAACACAGATATGAACGCAGACGGACAGAAAGAGGAAAGACAAATCTGTCCTTCTTCTTTATCAGTGGCGTAAAAACGAGCAGCACTGAACTGGGTGGTTTCACATTAAGCTAAACGATTTTATCAGCCAGACGTCTCTTTAGTGTATTTAAATGGGCTCTTAGCAAGGTTAAAGCAGCTGCAGTCTGTCTCTCTGTGGGAACTCCGCTCACGCTCCTGCACGTTTCAGCTGCAAACTCAATCTTTTACACAGTAATCTACTTTACAAATAGATGTATTTCTGTCTTCAGGGAGAATTTTTTCAAAATATTTCATAAAAATCAACTAAAAATGATGAAATTTGTTGCCAATAGATCATTCACATACAATATTTAACCCTCAGGGCCCGCTTTAATATTACACACACTCGTATCGCTCTGCGTGCAAAATGTGCTTCTCAAAATCAGAAAACAGATTTTTTTAGATGCCAGGCTTTTGTTATGACGCCACTATGTTTTTAGATGAAAATAAATTACATTTTTTATTAAAAATACACTAGATGCTAAGTAGATTACTTTTTTTTATCATCACAACCTAGTATAATGCAATGATGAGCAGAGACATTAATTTTTATACATTATTATTTTACTGGAAGTATACAAGTGCAGCTGAAATTATTAGATGATAAATTTACAAAAATGGCAACTATTTTTATAATCGTGTAAGTCATTTTTCATGCAAAAAAAAACTGCTTATGATGCTTAAAAGTAGCTTTTCCCATTCTTTGTGCCCTCCTCAGTGCTGACAAAATGTCCAACACTGTGGGGTTTGTGTTGCCGAGCGGTTTACCACTTTGTCCTGTTCTCAGACACATGCTGGCTAAAAGTGTTTGATGTGATAGTGACAGCCAATAGGCGTAAATTGAAATTGCTAATATAAAATACGCCTAATACAAACCCTTCAATTTTGAGAAAAAACTCCCATTTATCGCACAAAAGTTTAACGCTTGCATGAATTGTTTTTTCAGGCGATTGGAAAAATCCATATTTGACGGCTAGTGCGGTGGCTGCAATAGAAATAAAGCTGCTAATGTTTTGAACATCCATCGCCATGGTTACCAGGATGTTATCACCAGAGGTCAGCTCCACATTGTGTTTATCAACATTTCAAAAACATCATTTAAGTTTTGCACAAATCTGTAATGGAAACCCACCTAATGTGTCAGACTGTTCTGGTTGCAAGATTTTGGGAATGTTGCAGGAACACAAACCAATTTGTAGTCTGTCTTTATGTGTTTTGTGTGTGCTTCAATCTGTCGAACTCATGGAAAACTGAACGGTGGTGGATTCATTTCTGATATGAGATCTCTGACTTTTGCTTATTTCAGTTATTCTAACCCTAATTTAACATCAAGACGTCAGCAAATGAAGCGTCTGTCCATTTATTTGCAGAAATTAATAATTCTGTGAATGGATTGTATTACATTTTACAAGAGCGACCTCCTGATTCATAGAATTAAGAATCAAAAATTGGGCATCAGTCATGAATGTGCATTTCTCTCCTCGTCTCTTTCATGTCACCCTGCGCCTCGCTACGAACGAAACGAGCATTTTCTTTAAGTTCTTCTTCAGACTGTGAAGATGTGACTCATCTGTAAACAGAACAACTGCGGTTCCTCTAATAACTCGAGCAACATTCAGCAGCGAGTCTCCAGCAGTTATTTGTTCAGTTTTCCTGCAGACGCCTCCGTGTGTGTGTGTGTGTGTGTGTGCGTGTGTGTGTGTGTGTGAGTGTGTATGAGTCTCTTCAAATATAAAGAAACAGCGTCGATAAACGGTGGCTGAAATGCAAATCTGAGCGGCGGGGGTGTTTGTGCAGAATCATCAGCAGATTGGATAATGGTGTGTGTGCGTGTGTGTGTGTATGTGTGTGTGTGTGTGTGTGTGTGTGTGTGTGTGTGTGTGTGTGACAGGGGTAAAGGCAGCTCTATTCTCCAGCTGAAGCCCCTCATCCTCTCTGTTTTCATTCTGACACACTGTGAATGTCAAAGAGCTGCACGGAGCTCGGCCTGTCACTCAACAACCGGCTGAGTGTGTGTGTGTGTGTGTGTGTGTGTGTGTGTGTGAGAAAGTGTATGTTCATGTGGATGAGTACTTATGTGTGAGTGTGTGAGAGTGTTTATGTGTTCAAAGAGTGGTGTGTACTTTTGTGTGTGTCCGAGACGGAGAGAGCGAGTGTATTGTGAGTTGCCAGAGGATCTGTGTGAACAGTGATGTGTGACAGAGAGAGAGAGAGAGAGATTTGGAGCTCAGGGAGAAAGAGAAAGAGCGATCGAGCTAGAGAAAATAAAGAGAGAGAGAGAGATTTGGAGCCCAGAGAGAAACCAGGCGAGAGGAAAAAGTGAAAGAGGGAATCGGAGAGAAAGAGAGTGGAAACAAAAGAGGAGAGAGAGAGAGCGATGCCCGGAGAGGAAGGAGAGCGAGCGGTGGATGAAGGTAGACAGACAGAGCTGTGATCTGAGCCTGACTCGGCTGGATTTACTGGATCAGACACACACAGACACTAACACTCCTCTTTCTTTCCCTCCGTCTCTTTGTCCTTCATTCCCTCGCTCTCCCCGTCTTTTGTCCTTCTCTTTCTTTACTATCTTGAAGGCATTATAAAAAATTGATAACCTAATAACCTTCCCAGAGTGTGTGTCACATTCTCACACTGTCCGCAGACTGTTGCTGCACATGCAGGCAGAGATATTCGCCGCTGATTCGCTGACCAGCAATAATCATCTTTCTTCAGTTAAATTCACGTAGAACAGAAAATTGTGATGACTGCATTTTTCAACAAGTGAGAAAACTCATTTTTTATCATCTAAAGCTGAAATAAGTGAGGCCTTGTCTAAAAGTGTACAGATATATTTGAAACTTAAATAATAGTTTTCTGCTCCCTTAAAATCCTTTGTTTTACAGAAACATCTATGTCCACACGATCACACAAAAGGACTCCAGATGCTAAAGTTGTGGAAAATTACCTTCAAATTGCACAAATTCAAAATTTGAATATAAAATACACCAAATAGAAACAAGTCGATTTTGAAAAAAAAATCCATTTTTCGCAAAGAAGTTTTAATGCTTGCATGAGGTGGTATTTCAGGTGATTTGAAAAAGCCATATTTCATAAAACTGCAATGGAAACCTTTTTTGACTTTTCTAGGTCACATGATGCTGTGTCTATGTGCTGGTCAGTAGGAACTGGCTCCCTCATGATGCAGCAGGAGCTACAAGAGCTGTTATTGCATCGCATAACACTGAGAAAGTTTTGAATCCACAATTCCTCTGTGAAATCGTGGACTACATCTCCCAGAAATCCCTCATACGTGGCCGCTCCCACGTATAAGGGGCTCGCCTTTCCATCACGGCTCCATAACACGCCTACATGGCCTTGGATTGGAAATAATGACGGCTAGTGCGGCGGCTGCAATAGAAATAAAGCTGCTGATGTTTTGAACATCCATCGCCATGGTTACTGGGATTTTATCACCAGAGGAGAAGTTGCAGAACATCACTCAGTGGAAACACAGTCATCTGGCAATTGTGTTTTATCTACATTTTGAAAATATCGCTTAAGTTTTGCACAAATGGAAACCCTCCTACTGTAGATTCGACTTCGATATAAAGACGAAGGAGCTCACTCAGAGATACGAGTTGTGCTCTGGACATGCAAACTTTTTCCTTCCACTCCTTATTGACAACAATCCCACTTTTGACATCCTCTCACTTGTTTCCATTGTAACTTGTCACATGTTGCCACTTTGTCAGTGGACTTCTGCATCTACACAGAGTTCCTTCTGCATCTGTTCATGTTCAGAGATGCTGCAACCGCGATGTCAACACAAGCACATGGTGGGATTGTGCTGCACGGCAACCAACACACACGCCGGCACAGATGGTTAGGATTAGGGGAAGGAGGCGCATGGTTAGGTGTAGAATGAAAACATCAAATTCAGACGAAGCAAACACTCCTCCTGCACCCCTCTCTTGTACTCCTGATATTACGTCATTACCGGTAGTGTTGCAACCTGACTCCATCCAGTGGTGTATCATCTGGCCTTCCGCTGGTGTTTAATAACACCACGACCAGTTCTGTGTGGCCACTTTCTTACGTGACGCCATGCAAAAGGTGGCTTTTGGCGTCCAAACCTACCGCCGAAAGCACCTTCAAAGCGGCCGCATTTAACAGCTTTGGGAATGACAGCAGGCTGACTGAGCTCATTTCAATTTTAAATAAGTAGTACCTTTGCTGCCTCTGCTCCACCTGTCCCTGCCAGACCAAATTAAAAACAGTGAACATATTTGGATTTTAAACATTTTTGAGAAAAATCTCATAAAAGATCGAGAAGAAAAGATTTATGTGGATATAAGCTGCCTTTAACACACCTGCAGTATGTTGTTTGTGTCTTCACAGTCTTCTGATTGGTAACGACATTGGTGCAAGTGTGTGTGTGTGTGTGTGTGTGTGTGTGTGTGTGTGTGTGTGTGTGTTTCATCAGCAGGGATTCAGGCCGATCCTGTCTTACCCCCGAATGACTGTGGTGAAACCTGCTTGAAACTCCCTCTCTCTCTTTCTTTCTCACTCACTCACTCAATCACACACACACACACACACACACACACACACACACACACACACACACTTGTTTACTGCGTCCTGCTGGGATGTCTGGCGATATAGAGGTGAGGTGCAGAGAGAAAATAGAGATTCTCTTGTTTTCTTTCGCCTCCTGCCTCTTTCTCTTTCTTCTTCTTCTTCGTCTGACAACAAACCTGTTTTATCAAATCATATACATGAAAATCGCCAAAGCAGCGTACAAAACTAGTTTATCAAAACACACAAACAAATGACATCTTTTAAACCATTGTGACATTGACAGGAATCGTTTAAAAAGACAGTCGTGATGAAAAAAATCTTAAACGCTGGATTGCACCAACAAGGATGAATTTAATCTGAGGTTAGTTCTAATCAGAGTTTAGTAAAACTACGTTTAAAATGAGTAAATAAAGATTTAAAAACAAGATGAGCTCCGATATACCGATAAAAATTCATCTCTGTCGAGTAAAGCCAAGTTTATTTACTTAAAGAGAATTTAAACAGAGTTTAATCAGCAGAGACAAGCATCATATCTGAATTAAAATACTTAATAAATAAACAAGTAAATAAACAATCAGCATGCTGTTGGCACCCAGTAAGAGAGCTGTTTTTACCATTTTAATGGCTGCTTTTTTGGAATTTAAATTTTTTTTGCAACAGAATTAAATTGAATCTAGGTTTTGAGGAAAAACTGAGATTTAAAGAGAGATTCATATTTAATCTTTCTTCATTTTGACCCTTTGAAACCTGAGAAAATTGGCAATGGGCAACTTTTAGTTCTACTAAGAAAATCAGTAAAAACTAAAAGTAGCATACATTTTCAAAATAAAAAGGGGAAAAAGGAAAATACACAAGAAAATCACCTAAAAAAATAAATTTAAGTTAAGTCCTTCAACATGATTTTAGATGTATAATAATGACAATTTTATATCTTCGCTTAGTGTTTTTTTTTTAAAATAAATTATAATAATTCTCTCTTTCTAATTTTTCCCTTTGACAAATTTCTTACATTTTGCGGGACATTTCTTGCCAAGTTGCTTGTTGCCTCTTTCCACCATGTTTTTGAGAGAAATCAAACTAATTTGGTGACCTTTTAGAGGTTTAAATGGCCGTGAAAAGCATCTGAATGGAGAAAACTGTTGTTGGTTCAGGTTTCAAAGAGTTAAGCTATTTTTTTAAGGTGGTTGAAACAACAGAATTTGAACTTTAATCGTGATTTAATCAGGTTTAAAAGTTAATCCTTGTTTTTGCAATACAGCCAAAGAGTTGTTTTATTTGTTTCATAGTTTCTTTGTCAGAAATGAGCGAATTTCAGTTCAAAGATTTGTAAATTTGTAGTCTCGGATGATTTTTTTAAGCAATGAAATAAAAAGAAACGTGTAATGGTCGTCAAATTGAGTAACATTTTTCACATTTTGGTTCGGATCTGAGCTGCAGTTCTTTTACATTTGTTGTAACCTTTTCATATCTTTGTTTTCTTCCTTTCTCTTCCTCTCATCTTATTCCTTCCTCTAATATTTCCTTTACTTTCCACTTTTCTTTTCTTTCTTTTTACCTCGTCTTTCCGCTCCTGTTTCTTTCTTCCTCTCCTGCTGACTGTCTGAATAACCTTTCGCCCAGACATGAGGAGTGCTTGTTTTCTCTTATCTCGCAGGTGACATGCCCACTCGCGGGGGGCTGTTTAAGCGTGTGGCGAGACCCCTTCGATCATCAAACGCACCGCGAGCAGCTCAAAAACAGGGCTCCCGTCCAAAACGTTCCTCTGTAATTCTCGAGATATGAACGCATGGTGAGCGAATATCTCCGCTGATGTCACAGCTTTAACCCGAGTCAACGCGGAGGCCTGTGAGGAGACTTTCGATTCATCCTCCTCTGTGAAATCTGCCTCCTGTCATTGTAGCAGAGGCTTAACTCTTTGAAACTTAAGCATATTGGTTCTGTTTTTCAGAAAACACGAGGAGAAGGCAATGAGCAACTTACCAAAACATGGCCCAAGAAGTAGCAGGAAATTAATTAAATAATAATTATAAATAATAATAATAATAATAATAATAATAAGAAGAAGAAGAAGAAGAAGAAGAAGAAGAAGAAAATTAACTGAAAATTGCCAAAACGTATCAAACAAAAAGTAAAGGAAAATTACCAAAAAATAATTCTGGAATGTAATTTTAAATATAAAATTGTAGTAAATATAAATATAGCTTGGTAGACATTTTCCCATTTAACAAATTATATTTTTGTAACCCTACTCCCATTTTTTCCCAAACAAATTTTTTGGCTAATTTTTTTTTGTCACCTTTTTCTAATTTCTTGAAATTTCTGGCAGAGAAATTTTTAACTGTAGTCAGTGATATTTTCTTTTCCGTTGGATGCCAAAATTGTTTGAAACGTGGGAGTTATTATTACATCACCCACCAGCGGGAGCATTCATTGGTCTGGTATGGCGCAATGCATTCTGGTAGTTGTAGGCTTTCCACTTTCTGAGCAAATAGGTCCTTTTTCTCTGTTTTTTTTCTGACCATATAGCATCTGTTTCAAAAGTATTTGGATCTTTTTTACTGCAGAGACAGACTGATTTTATTAAAAGGCCATTTTTCCAACAGTGAAATACTTTGATGTATTTTTTTCTCCCTTTGAAACCTGAGCAAATTGGCTTGATTTCATAAAAAACTGAAATTACTAAAAAAAATTAGCAAAAGAAAAAGACAAGTAAAAAGTTACAAAAAAGGTCCACACAAAGAAAAAAAAATAATACAAAAATAATGATAAAATAATAATGTTTTTGTAAAACATAACTATATAAATAAAGAATTATAAAAATGTTGAGAAAACTTTTTTTTAAACTTTAGAAGTTTAACTTAACTTATAATTATAAGTCATTTTCTAAAATCAACTAAATTGTGTAATTTAAAATAAAAAGTAAAATAAAAACAATCTGCTCAGGAGTCAAAGGTTTGGATATTTTTAATAGGCGTCTGAATACAGCACATTAAAAGTAACGGCGCTCCAGGTTCCAAAAGGTTAATTAACTTTAAATTTGAGAATTTTCAACAAATTTGTAGAAAAAAGACGGACAGAAAACAAATGGAGGTGAAGGAAAGAGAGACTTACAGCTGCTGTTTAGGCGTCTTTGAACAGTGAAAAAAAAGATTTGAAAACAATAGACGTGGAAAAGAGTGGTGTCGGGAAATTGATAGAGCAAACAGAAAGCTTGTGTTTGTGTGTGTGTGTGTGTGTGTGTGTGTGTGTGTGTGTGTGTGTGTGTGTGTGTGTGTGTGTGTGTGTGCGCGCCTTTTCATGCTTTCATGCACAGATTTATTGCGCTTCAGTGTGTGTGCATAATCAGTACATGTGCAGAGCCACCTGAGCTTTTATGTATGTGTGTGTGTGTGTGTGTGTGTGTGTGTTAGGTGTACTGTAGAGTGGCTCTACCTGTAAATGTCAGGCAGCTGTCCTCAGCGGTTGACAGCTAAGAAATCAGCGGTAAATCAGGCCGCTAGCTCGGCTAAAGAGGTGATTAATAAACATGTCATCTGTGTGTGTGTGTGTGTGTGTGTGTGTGTGTGTGTGTGTGTGCGTGTGTGCAGACCCTCTGTGGACATTATTTGCTGCAAGACAGAAAGGGAGGGAGGGATAGAGATATGACAGCAGTGAATAGAAAGATGTCAATGGACAGAAAAAGATGAAATAGTGAAGATGAGGAAGAGGCGATTGAGATCCAGCTTTGGATGGCTGTATTTTATATTTATTTTACCATTTTTAAAAAAAAAATGTTCCATGTCTCGCCAAACCCGTGGGTCTGTGTGTTTTTGGAAGGCATGTTTTCTTTAAAATTGACTTGCCTTTTTTTTTTTTTTTTTTTTTAGCTTCTTTCCTTTAAAAAATGTTGATGTTTAAAAATGTTTGGCGATTCTTTTTTCTTCTTCTTTTTTTCTTTCATAATTTTGTGATGTTTTTCCTAAAAACAAATTGGTGAGTTTTTTCTTTAAAAAGTTGTGGCAGTAAAAAGAATGAAAATTTCCTTTTTCTTTTAAACTTTTTTGGCTTTTTTTTTTCTTTAAAAATAATGGGGCAGTTTCTTTAACAGTTTTTGGCAGAGTTTTTTCTTTAACTTTTAAATTTTATGGTGATTTTTATTCTTGAAAATGTTTTGTTGATTTAAAACACTTTTGTTTTTTAGTTTTTGACAATTTATTTTCTCGTAAAAAAAAAAAAAATTGGGTGACTTTTAAAAAAACAAAACAAAAAAAAAACATTCCTTCCAAACCTGCAGGCCCACCAAAATACAAAATTGACATAATGACACTGTTACCACATTCACAGCTAGAAAGTGTAAAAGCAGAAATTAAAGTTGGATTCCAGCAGTCCTTCAGCACTTCATGTGGGACAAACATTATGAGCATTTTTCTGAAGTCACTCAGGAAAAAAAAAAAATATTTGTAGCTTTAGAGAGGTTAAAAAAATAGCCAGCCACTCCCCTCCTCTGATAAATAAAGAACAGTCCCTCAGGCCTGCTCTAATTTTTCAAACTATCTATAATATAGTTAAAAAGAGCACCTTCTCTGTCCGCCTCCATTTATCTCTTTCGGGCTGATTTCTCTGCAGCTTTGTTGATTCAGCTCCAATGCAAGCACAGATGAGTTCCTGCGTTGCATCAGTCCGTCCGTCCATCTGTGTGCGCGTGTGTTTGCCCTGCACGGCATGCTGGGAGGATCTGAGCCGCAGTACAGCAGGACGCAGTCGTTGTTAAAACAAAAAGAGAGATGCTGAAGCTTCGCCCTTCATCACACTTAGCGCCGCGACCGCTCCGCTCTCTAATGGAACTTCATCCATTTCAAATGACAGAATCCATTACGGCCGCATGCACCGCTCTGCAGCGCAAGTGTTGCATGCACTGGATTTATTCTTGTTATTTGCTGATAATGTGTGCAAACTAAACTGAGCCACATATTTTGTGCTCTCACGCTCAGGCCGATGATTAAGTTGAGACGGTGGATGCTGGAGATTTAAGAGGAAACAGACAAATATATTTAGGAAGAAGTGTGGCTAAAGGAATAATTAGTGCAGTTTGTAGAAAAACACCTGGTGGTGTCAGTGTATGATGTCATGGTGACTTCCTGTCCTGAACCGAGGCCAGCTGCAGGATGACGCCTAAAGCTCCCTAAACTTTATTCGGATGGAAAAAAGCTGCGAGCCTGATGAGTCTTAATTAGGCAAAATGCTGACATGACAAAGGACAGAGTGTAAACAAGACAAAACTACACAGGGTGAGAGGTCAGCTGAGGCTCTCAGGAGGCTTTAACATCTGACCAACAAATGTTACTTTTCTTAATATTTT